>NC_041407.2:81121365-81319159 GCF_900747795.2 Erpetoichthys calabaricus
TGAAGTTCACGCATTCCAGTGGCAAACTGATGTCACTTTGCACAAATCACCATAAGACTATATATTCAGTTGATATGCAAACAATATCTAAATAAGGCATGGTCTGGTGAAGTAAATGATCTTGAAATATCTTTAAAAATCAGATTACATTCATGGGTAAAGTGATATTTTTAAAAGTAAAACTTTCTTAATAAAGATAAAAATCTGCTTTAATAGAATGCCAAAGTAGAATTAACTATTTGTGCAAGGTAAAATAACACACATATCCAGTACAGATCTGATAGCATTCAATGTATTCTGTGCATGTATGAAAATATTGTAGTGTGCAAGTGCAGGACAGATTGGGCAGGGGACGCAGATCAGGTAGCCACACTAGTCTTCTTGAACATTACATGACGTGGAATGCCTGCTGATCAAGATATTTACATATTATTTGCTTAGAAACATATGAGTAATCCTCTTTAATAAAATCCCTGTGTGCATCCATGTGTCTGTGTGCGTCCATGTGTCTGTGTGTGTGTGTCTTCTGGCGAAGTGCGCATGCGCGGGGCACGGTGCGACGCTTCAAAGGCCGCCTGACGCATCACACAAGACAGAGAGGGCGGGACCTATAAAATATTGGGTGGCCGATCCAATCGGATTTCGGTAAATGAAGTAAGCCCTAAAACATAACGCACGAAAAATCCAATCAGGTACTGAGACGCGGAGACCAGCTTCTCCAAAGAGGTGGGATTAGTGTTTGTTGTTGTGCAAGTGTTCACTCTGAGGATGTCAGATTTGCGATTAACAAACTTGACCCGGTAAAGTGTAAAGTGTTTTCCTAAATATACGAATTTTCATGATATTACAATAGGATGACTTTTAAAAGTAGATTTATTTTCGTGCACATAAAATCTGTTGCTGGGGAGACGCCATACATACAATAATCAGCTGCACGCCAGCACAGATTAAAATACTTGCTGGAGAGACGTATTACTGTGAGAGAAAATTAAAGGCACACAATACAGTGACGCATATTACAGCCACATACAAGCCAGTATTACTGTAACAGAAAATAGACGGTCATTTGCTATTTAATATAGACTGTTCCTACTAATGTTTATGCACTACTATTCTGGCGCCCGTTATTGTAACGGGCTTAATGTCTAATGTAATAAAATTCAAGTCAAGTTACTAACTGTAATATGATTACAAAGATTTACAATGTAGCATATTACACTACTTTGTTGCTGGAGCAATCTATTTAGATTAGAGTAATTTGTTACTTTGTTCTACATTCATACATAAATCCAACTCTGTCTGACACCATTTAAAAAAGTTCTTTATTTTTTTATTTCCTGGACAACTATATCATGACATCCCGCTCTAAAAATAAAAATCAGTGCCTGCTTGCTTTTTTTGGAATCATGTAACATTTATATGTTAGTCAAACACAATGTCAAGAATTTCTTTCTAAATCAAAGCAAAATGAAGAGTCACAGATTGCCCCAGCCCTAGCCTGTTCTTTTGCCTGTTATATAGATATTCTTTATCTTTTTCTTTCATACACATTTTACTGTCGCCCTGTCTTTTTTGTCAGCTTTAAACATGTTTGTCCTTCTATGGGTTGGATTTTACTTAGACTCTCATCATGTTTCATACCAATGACATTATCTAGAGCCCTGTGGATTCTGACATTGTGCATGCTGGCTGTATGCCTTACGTACCATCACAAGAGCCATGCCAGGGTGGTATAAAATGACGTAAAGTGTGTCTGTTCAAATATGAAGTATGGGCTGAGCACAGCTTCCTTGACATCATCTTTGCTCTGTAAAATCAAAAGAGGATTTTGATCACCCACAACAAGAATATAGAGTTATAACACAAGAAGAAAGTTTAAAATATAAATAAGGAAACTCTATATTTTTCCTTATTTTGAACTGGGGTTGCTTCCAAGGGAAGGCTACCCTAAACATTAACTTCATACCCGTGTTCTAGACCCAGTGTACCCTTGTTGGAACGTAACACCACCTATTCTGGCCTACCACAGAATTTCTGAACCACGTAGTGAATCATAATTACATATCAAACTAGCTAAAACCAGGCATGAGAAGCAATGACCTCAAGACCTTTGTGGATTGGGGCGTTGCAGGACAGGCTTTGAAGAAAGACAAAACAGCTACAGTGTATTGCCCTCCCCATTGTAAGAATCATATCACTTGAACAAAGTGTAAGTTAAATTGGATATTTTATAGTAGACAAAAGAAGCAAAAAGTCATGCAAAATGGAGATCAAAAAGCAAAATTCCATGCTCAATGGCAACACATAAAAATGAAACAAGTCTTTCATGTTACAGAATTCCTGAGTACTTGAAGACAGGGGAAACAAGATCAATCCGTTCATTTCATCTCCATATGCTCTCAATGTCCTTTGTTGTTAGTAAATGTTGTACAAAGGGGAAATTATAATTATTGAACTTTATGCTTGGCACATATGAATCAATTTAAAGCAACTTAGCAGAAAACTGTCAGATAGCTTTCTGAGGACACTTATATGGAAAGTATTTATTAAAGCTCAAATTAGACTATGTAAGTGAAAGGATGCTTGAAACTGAAAATCAAAAACAGTTTAGAGTCACTCAGTTTCTTTGGCTCAGAGAAAACAGTGTTATTCCACTGGCTCAGACTGTGATCTGTGTGGGGACCGAGAGCATCTGGTTTGCATCAGTGAGCATCCATTCCCAAAGACGCTTGGAAAACTGCATGTTTGTCCCAAATTCTGACCTCCTGGCATGTAAACAGGGCCCCACATGAGTGAGTTAAATTTCTACATTACCTTTTGTTTATGAGAATAAATTCATATTTTTTCACCCTAATCCATTTTCTTGCTCTTGGACTGACTCAATGCAGAACCATGAAAATGCAGGTGGGGGTAGCCTTAGTGAACATGGGGTCATCCTGTCGGTTTACAAATGGAAAAGAGTCAATAAGTAAATCCAACTGGACTTGTATTATTACAACCAAAGATAATTATGAAAATGTTTTGATACATTTGAAAAAGAAATGAGGTCTCTACTCTTCTATCTTATATTTCTTGTATTTCCCTTCAGCCCGAAAATATTCATATTAAATGTTCCACTCAGAACAGAACGGCCAAGTTATTAAGCAATGCTCAGAACACACAACCCTCTCACCGAGCCCACGTACAGATAGTAATTAACCTTGTTCTGTAAAAGAGGGGTTCGTAATTCTGGTCCTAGAGTATCTCTGTGGCTTCAGGTTTTAATGTTAATCTGTTTTTTTTTTAATTAATGGCTGATTCCTTGTTTTTTTTTTTTAATCACTTGCCAGTTTCTGCAGGAGTAGAAAGTGGATTATCAATATACTGCTGTTAAAGCTTTCACCATAAAAATTCTTGAGCTGGACTTTTTCATTTTAATTTTGTTATGTATACACACTAATATAAACATGAAAACAAAAGTCTGAATACTGAATATGTCAACTCCAATAGAACCAAGATTTCAATTTCAGAAAACATGCCTTCTTTCTTTCTGGGGTATTTTTATGACAACTAATGAAAACTGGAAATAATCCATATTACTAAACGAGAATGGTAAACCGGATATGGATGCAGGGACCTGCCCATGGACGCAAAAGACATAGTGCACAGGCGCCACACAAAGCCCCCCTCCAGGTAACAGAAATCGCAGGAGACATGGTGCGCAGGCGCCACACAAAGCCCCCCTCCACTAACAGAAATAAGAAACGAGACACAAAGCCCCCCTCCACTAACAGAAATAAGAAATGAGGCAACGCGCCCATAGCACACAAAAAAGAGGCGTCAGACGCAGGCGCCACACAAAGCCCCCCTCCAGGTAACAGAAATCGCAGGAGACATGGTGCGCAGGCGCCACAGAAAGCCCCCCTCCACTAACAGAAATAAGAAACGAGACACAAAGCCCCCCTCCACTAACAGAAATAAGAAATGAGGCAACGCGCTAATAGCACACAAAAAAGAGGAGTCAGACGCAGGCGCCACACAAAGCCCATAGCACACAAAAAAGAGGAGTCAGACCCACACCCCAGAGTGAAACGGGACAAACTACGGAGTCCACAAAGGGTCACCCATCAAGCCCGAGATTACCGCTCAAAAACGAAAGAGCAACCGCAAGCAAACACCCGACATCATACAGAAACCCCACAAATACGGACAAAACAACATATTTGAATCACATTATCCCCGCCCCACAGTGAAACGGGACATAATACGGAGTCCACAAAGGTTCACAAATCAAGCCCGAGATGGTACGGAAAAAGAGGAGTCACCCCCCCGCACCAGAGTAAAACGGGACAGACTACGGAGTCCACAAAGGGTCACACATCAACCCCGAGATATTACGGAAAGCGAATTGTGTTACGGAAAACGGCAGATACTACGATAGGAGCATTCGCCTACAACGCGCATCTGAAATCAACGTACACACTACACAGCATAATCCACGCACTTCTAAAAAACCGCACGTGGACACCCAACGTCATACATAAACAACAAGAAACCGGACTACACTACATATTGGAATCACATTACAATGATGCAATATTAACAGGACAACCACAGATAACACAGGCGCGACACCTGATGGGTAATAATAAGAAGAAACGAACGCTCCGTATTAAACATACGTCATCTGAACACGTACGAACTATACAGCATAGGTGAATCTCATTACAGTGATGCACTATTAACCGTACAATCACAGAAAACGCGCCCTATTAACAGTAAGTGCGATCATCCTTATTACTTACCCATATTACTAACTATAAAGAACAGACAAGTCATGAATTCACGATCACGGGTGCAAAACGATACGGCTCGAGTAACGGGACCACAAAGACGAGCCCGCATGAAAAAAAACAATAAACATAGGCGCCTACAACGCGCTATGTCTGAAGCTGTTTAGCATTACATTGCCTTTCTGCTAAAATGGTTAATAATACAGTATAAATATAATAAAATCAATAATTGAAGAGTTTATGGTTTTCATCAACTTCTTAAGATAAATGTGATACCTTTATATGCATTGTAGCATTTATGTTAGATTTCTATAACCCAATTGAAGATGTACAAATAGCTACTCACTCACTTTTCCAAGAACTGCTGATAGCCTCACAGTGAAAGTAAAGTGTTCCTGAGCGGTCATTTTTGAAGCTTGCTGCAGTTACAAACATTTTCCAGGTCAGTCATTTCACTGCAGGTGGAAGTGAAGTGGGGTGAAAATACAGACATACAGTACTAGCAATGGACATTTTGTTTGCTAGCAAAGAATACTGTATGGATGAATAGAGAATCACGGTAGCATAGTCATTAGTGCTGCTGCTTCATGTTGATATGATATCCAGGTTCATTTAGAAAAGCTTCACTCAATAACAGACCTTAAAACTCCATTAAGGCCTAGAAACATGTAGGAGGATTTGCCCTAAAACTAATAAACGGGCTGGCAGCATGCACCCACAAAAATCACAGCTAGACAGGTAGAAGAGAACTGTGAAAACTCCGGGCCAAAGGGACATTTTTTTTTGTTGCTAGTAAAGACTACCATATAGATGAATAGATTTTATGTAGGGCATCATGGTAGCATAGATTATTTTAAATAATACTGCTTATTTACAAATGATGAAAGTCAAAATACAGAAAGTTCCTTCAACATGAATAAAAACAAATAAAAAGAAAATCTAAGGAGCAAATACCTATAACAAACAGAGAACTCAAAAACTAAAGAATCAAAAAAAAGAACTGAAACTCACAAACATCCAAAAGCAGAAATCCAAAATTCAAAATCTAAAAATGAGAGCTAAACAACACAAATAAGAGAGAATGCCTCAGCCACAAACTGAAACTTGTCAGTTTCCACACAGCTGCAGCATCTTGTGGTCCAACTCCTTTGCTCCACATAAAAGGAGCATTGATCCAAACTAACATTTCTGAAAAATTAAAATTACAAATTTAAAAAACAGAAAATACTTAATTAAGAAACAAGTAAACACAAAAAGAAATTAGCAAAACACTTTCATTAACAAATAATGAAAATAATACACACAAAACAGCTAAATAGAAAAATCAGCATTAAAGAGACTAAAACCAGGAATAAAACCCTGGCATAACCATAACTTTTAATAAATTTATATTAATAAAGTATCTATCTATCTATCTATCTATCTATCTATCTATCTATCTATCTATCTATCTATCTATCTATCTATCTATCTATCTATCTATCTATCTATCTATCTATCTATCTATCTATCTATCTATCTATCACACAGATCTAGTATCCTGGGATTACATCTCACGCAGTGTTGAGCACTTCACATTTCTTCCGTGAGTGAGTGTGGCGTTTACTCCAAAGATGCACGTTAGGTGAACTGGTGATTCCAAATTAGTCTCAGTGAGAGAACAGAAAGGGGTGTGTGTGAGTGGGTAAAAAAAAATCACACCCCATTTGTTAAAAACCTGAAACATATCTTACCCTAAGAACTCGATTCACTCTCAGGAGAACAATGGCAACTTTAGCATTCATGAAATGAGCTAAAGGAAATCATGTCCCTGGGCGTGAAAGGCGACAATGGAGGGAGACAGGCAATGAGGTGAAGAACACTGACAGGCTCTTTTAAAATGGCAGAATTTCACTTTTTTTCTCTCAAAGAGAGAAAAAAAAAAACCTTGACAACTCTGTTTTACAATGTTCACGGAGTCTCAAGAGATAAATCAATACCTGAGAACATTCCTGACTTGAAAATGGATGAATTCTGTACATTTTAGGCTAAGCGTTAAGTTTTAAACAACCAAGAAAGGAAATACAAGTCATTAAGCAATAAAACTAGCACTCTCTGTCACAGCAGGGCAGCAATTCCTAAAGTTTTGGAGGTAGGGAGAAATGGATCTGTCCATTTTCCTGGCTCTTTAAAAATTATAACAAGTAAAATGCTAATTCTACAAATAATGACATACAAAATATGAATCAACTTGTAAGCAACATATCACTCTGTCACACATACTGTGATGCATCAGGTCAGGATACTTTTAAGTGTGCAGCAGTAAAGGTTTGTTAGTGTTTTGGTTCTCACCCCAAAGCTCTTTAGCCTCCTAATTAAAAATGGCTTTCCCTGAGCCTTTTCTGTATGCAGGTGGTGTTGACAAACTACGAAAGACAGTCAGGGAGGTGGACACCCAGGAACCTGAAGCTGTTAATAGTCTACACAGAGGAGCTGTTGCCGTAAATTGGAGTGTGGCTACCTTTGTTCTTTCTGCAGTCAACAATAATCTCTTTTGTTTTGTTGACATTCAGGGAGAGGTTGTTGTTATGACACCATACAGTCGATCTTTCACCTTTCTCCTGTAGGCAGCCTCACCTATGTGAGGCCAGTCACCATGATGTTGTCCATACACTTGATGTTGCTGTTACCCTAATGCGTTGCTACATAGTCATAGGTGAATAGATTGTATAGCTGTGGGCTGAGGTAGTAGCCTTGCAGTACGTCGATGCTGGTGAACAATAAGGAGGAGATATTTTTGCCAGTCCTCACTGACTGAGGTGTATTTGTGAGAAAGTCAAATGCCCAGTCACAAATGGAGCTGTTAAGACCAAGGTATCTGATCTTTACTACCAGATGGGAGGGCACAGTGATGTTGAAGGCAGCACTGCAGTCAATGACCAGCATCCTGGCATAGGTGTTTTTCCTTTCCAGCTGTCCCAGAGTAGTGTGCTGAGCTAGGGAGATGGCATCATCCTGTTACATCCAGGGCAACAGGGATGATGTGGTTAATGTGGATCATGTAGTAGTTAGTAGTAGTAATAGTAGCAGTTAGTAGTAGTACTGTCACATGTTGGTAACTAAATATTTCTTATTATTTAAAAATGCAGCTATATCTGGTAAACATACAGTAGATCTAAACATACATTAAATATGTCCAGGTTACTGTATATGCAAAGATACCTTATAGTCAAGTAAGTAGAACTGACATAAGTAGAAAGTGAGAGACAAAAAAACCTAGAAATGTAATATGAGGGAAATGTTTTTATATCTGCTTAACCAATTCAGGGCTACTAAGAGTTCAGGGGTATAATATAAGAACCCACTCTGGATGGGATTCCAGTTGATTTGAAGCAATTAACATTCATCCATCTACATTCAATATTTTTATACAAACTTTTTCCTAATTAGATTTGCAGAAACTAGAAACTTGTGCCAGGAAAAATGGGCACATAGCAAGGACCAACTCAGAATGATATGTGAAACCACCATTCAAAACATTCTGGCCCACATTCACACTCATTTGCACTAAGCCTGTTTAGAGTCGCCAAGAAGCATATCTTTGGAATTTTAGGGAACCTGGATGCCAGAGAGGAAAATCATCATGGGGAGAAACTGCAAATTCCAGCACTAGGAACTTCTGCTGGGAATTGATCTGGGTTCAATCACTGATAGACAGCAAAGCTACATCCTAAGCCATTATCACACTGTTAGTATAACATGAAAAGTATACAGTAATCCCTCCTCCATCGCGGGGGTTGCGTTCCAGAGCCACCCGCGAAATAAGAAAATCCGCGAAGTAGAAACCATATGTTTATATGGTTATTTTTATATTGTCATGCTTGGGTCACAGATTTGCGCAGAAACACAGGAGGTTGTAGAGAGACAGGAACCTTATTCAAACACTGCAAACAAACATTTGTCTCTTTTTCAAAAGTTTAAACTGTGCTCCATGACAAGACAGAGATGACAGTTCTGTCTCACAATTAAAAGAATGCAAACATATCTTCCTCTTCAAAGGAGTGCACATCAGGAGCACAGAATGTCAGAAAGACAGAGGAAAGCAAACAAATCAATAGGGCTATTTGGCTTTTAAGTATGCGAAGCACTGCGGCACAAAGCTGTTGAAGGCGGCAGCTCACACCCCCTCCGTCAGGAGCAGGGAGAGAGAGAGAGAGAGAGAGAGAGAGAGAGAGAGAGAGAGAGAGAGAGAGAGAGATAGAGAGAGACAGAGAAAAACAAGCAAGCAAAAATCAATACGTGCCCTTCGTGCTTTTAAGTATGCAAAGCACCGTGCAGCATGTCGCTTCAGGAAGCAGCTGCACAGAAGGTAGCAACGTGAACATAATCTTTCAGCATTTTTAGACTAGCGTCCGTATCGTCTAGGTGTGCGAACAGCCCCCCTGCTCACACCCCCTACGTCAGGATCAGAGAAAGTCAGCGCAAGAGAGAGAGAGAGAAAAGTAAGTTGGGTTTCTTCTCAGCCATCTGCCAATAGCGTCCCTTGTATGAAATCAACTGGGCAAACCAACTGAGGAAGCATGTACCAGAAATTAAAAGACCCATTGTCCGCAGAAATCCGCGAACCAGCAAAAAATCTGCGATATATATTTAAATATGCTTACATATAAAATCCGTGATAGAGCGAAGCCGCGAAAGGCGAAGCGCGATATAGCGAGGGATCACTGTATTGCTCGTCATGCACACTGTGTCACAATGAAAATAATAGAACCAATGGTACTATAGCATGCTCATTAGCATCAAAATGATTTGCAACTTTAAGATATCATGTGATCGTTTGCTTGGTTAGCTATCGTAGTTGTATTTTTATTGAGGTCTCTTTGTCGAGGGTGTAGGCAGATTGTCATGTAAGTCGCACTTTGATTTCTGCTTCATTTCAAATAATGATGTCTGAAGGTTTGGCAAAAGCATGAATGGTGCGAAACAGTAAAACATATTGTAAACTTGAGAGGAACTCAAGTTATTAATACAGAGGCCTATACATACACAACTTTTCAAATCTTATGCTTCAACCCAGGTTATTATTATGGTATTGTTGATTTCTTTTCTCAAGCATGAGAATTAAGACATTACACCTATTGGCAACTTCACAGCTGATGGTGAAGTAGCACGCAAAGTTGACATGCAAGTGGAAGGCAAGAGGTGCTGTGGTTGATGCTTTCTTGTGTTTGAGAATGTGCCTAAATGATTCCTGACACTGCAGGCAAATTGTGTGCGAGATCGCAGAAGCGTTGAACTTTCCAAACAGCTGGGTTTAATAAAACTTATAAACACAAGCAAGTGGCCCAAACAGGGACCTTCTCACGCGGAACTCTGAATAGAGCTTTTCTGTTTTTGTTCTTACCTTTTTAGCACAATTCATTGCAAAAATATGTTTAACATATTATAGTCTGACTTTTTTTTCTATAAAGGCCAAAATCTATTCAAATTCATGTTATATGTTAAAAATGAAAAATTGGTAAAAGGACATGGCCATCTGCAAATTCATCTTTTGCAAGATAATTGCGAAGCTTAGCCATGTATGTAAAGCAATTACGTACAGATGAAAAGTTCCAAGGTAATAATGCAACATTTTTACTTATTAGGTCTCTTAGACAAGAGCTTCTCATACCTTTTGGTGTTGCGACCTGGGAGAAATCCCCCTTTTGCCTTTGCGAATCATTCACAATTGTCATGAAGAGGATGAGGAGTTTAGAAACCCTTGGTGGATCGAGCCTCATCTTCACAGCCAGAGGAGGGAGCTGGCAACCCACCACATGACCCAGTATCATTATAAACAACAGTAACATGCAACCCACTTCCAGTGGTTGAGAAACACTCTCTTAGACTGACTATTCAGGAGGTTTCACCTAGTTTAAAAACAAAACCTATTTTTTGGTGGTATCAATAGAAACATGAGGGAGACGCATTGAAGATAGAAAGCACAAAGCAGGCTTTTTATATGGAACTGGGGATGGGTCAGTGGGAGCTTGAAATAAATCACCCTGTTTTGTTGTTGCAGACTTTAAAGAAATGATTGAATAAGACAAAGTAGGTATCTTAAGGACGGAGATGATCAAATTAATGAAATTACCTAATGACTACATTAAAAAAGGGTTATCAAACATGTGAATACAGCATGTCTTTTACAGGGACCAGCGGTACACCTAGGAACCAATTGACAATGACACGGTCACTGACATTTTTTCTGCAGAGGTATAAATTGGAAAAGAAATGCTGACGTCACCTATGAACCCGCATCTTCAACCTGAATGATTTAAAACTCCCCTGCATCTTTAAGAAGCTTTAAATTGTTTTTGGCCACAGAGGAAGGCACATTGCTATTGCCCCAGGATTTTTTTTCCTTTTAAGTCACACCAACAGCTACTAAATTGAATTACCTGCTGGTACACCTATCTTTCTTCATGTGTGTCTCTTTCTCACAATTAATTTCGTAACAAATTTTATTATCCTATTATAGGAGCAGCATTATGGTTTATAGAAAAGCCCAGATCGTTCTTTCCCTTTCTTTCTCACACTGTCATTCTTTGTCTGCAATGCTCCAGGTCTGCTGGTGAAGTGAATTCAAATGGCATAGAAGATGAAGGACTCCATTCATAGGTGTTTCAGTCGGTTCCACCATTTGAGTGCAACACTTATAGTATTTCATCCATCCATCCATCCATTTTCCAACCCGCTGAATCTGAACACAGGGTCACGGGGGTCTGCTGGAGCCAATCCCAGCCAACACAGGGCACAAGGCAGGAACCAATCCCGGGCAGGGTGCCAACCCACCGCAGTATAGTATTTCACTCTTGGTTAATTTTGTTACTGTGAAATTCCATTATTTGCCCAGGTTTGTCTCTAATAACATAATATCCTCAAACCTGGCAAATCTCATTGAAAATCAAGGGACATAGCCTATCCTTGCAGTATCAGGAACCAACACTAGAATATTGTTATCCATCCATCCATCCATTTTCCAACCCGCTGAATCCGAACACAGGGTCACGGGGGAATATTGTTATTTAATGTAATAATTATTATTCATACAATACAAAGTATTATGTACAGTTATTGCAACTCAGGTGGACCGTATTCCCACTGTTTGTCTGAAGTGTGGCTGTTCTCCCATTGTGCACACGGGCTATCTCTGGGTACTTTGCTTTCTTCCAGTATCTCAAAGGTTTGCAGATTTGGTTAATTAATGTCACTGGTTTGGCTCATTGTGGGTATTTGCATGAGTCTGTAACTTACACTAGTATTCTTTTCATACCTGATGCCTGCCTTTTGCTGCCTGATGGTAATAAGTTCCCAGTTCAGCAGCACTTCTCTTGAGCCAAGCAATTTAGGAAAGTGAATAAGTGAATGGAAGAACTTTCCTTTCTTCACCATGAATAATTTAGGGTTTTTTTTATGCTTGTTGTCATTTTTTCATTTTAATACTTTCAGAAAGAAAAAATGTTTCAATAACCCTTCATATGGAAAATATTGAACTTATTTTCAAGTAGCAAAAAAAAAAAAAAAATTGTAGTCAAACATTCATTCAATAACTTGCACATTTTCTAAAACTATATATTCCAATGCAAGGCCCACTGGGCAGCATTAGATACAAGGTAGAAATAAACCTAGACAAGACCACCACTCAACCAACAGGCACACTCATGCACACACACACCTCACACATACCTAGCCGGAAAGGAGTTCATCATTAATCTAGCTTGACATGTACGTAGAATAGCGTATTACCTGCTCATGGGGAGAATATGTAAACACCATACAGTGCTGAGCTAGAATTTAAACCTGGAGCAGTAAACCACCGTGCATAGAAACATAGAAGGCAAAAAGTAACTATATCTCTATCCATAAAATAAACTGACAATGAAGAAGCTAATATTACTTGGTGGTTGGGATAAATCTGTTGATGACTTGTGTATGTTAGCCGAGTGTGATGTCAGCCTGTCTAACATGTAATAATGTTTGGAAAGTGAAAAAAGCCACTTGGCCCATCAGTTGAGCCCTGTTTTACTTGGTTTGAATTCTTTGCCCACTGCTGAGCTGGACACATTCTTCATTTTTGGCATAATGTGACTGAAAATAGTTATTGGGATGAATGACTTTTCTTCAGGATCCAATATTATGAAAAAAAGCTGCCAACCCAAACCAAACACAAAGTATGGCAATATGGAAAACCAATTTAGGGAGATGTACATCAGATGTTCTGTCTGCTCCTTTCATTCATTTTATAATTTAACTTATAAATTATATTACACTTTGTTTTTCATTCGAACACAAAAAAGAACCATTAAGATGTTGTATCTAACTGAAAGTCTGAAAAGCAGCCAGTAAAACATTGTTTATTGCCCGAGTACGTGCAATAATTAAATCATAACTGTGGTGATTATGAGGAATATATATGTTGTGCTGTAACTCAGATAAAGTGATGTTCAGAATGAATACGCCTTGTCCTGCATTCATGGTGCAAAGCAGTGACTCCCACAATTGATTGCCAATGACCTAAAACTTTTAACTCAGCTTACACCCTGGGCATTGGCCTCCAACATCTGCTTTCCATTAGTGCTAAAAATATCGCTGGATGAACTTTGTGGAAAATCTGACACAGGGCATAGGAATGTAAACATAAAACAATAGGAACTCCATTTATTTTCCAGAAAAAAAGCTTGGCTAAACTAAAAACATTTTATTTTTCCTCTTTTTCTCCACAGGTATGTAACAGGTATTCTCCCAGAAGCTTTTCTTAACTAAGAAATAGGTTAGGTTACTAATCACATTTGTCATACATATACACATATATGTCAACCACAAGACTTGCCATCATCACCCAGTCAGTCAATTTGTCAGGAAAGGTAAGGCAGACACGTGTTTTGATGAAAAACAGAAGTCTGCAAGGCCACAAGGGTCCAGACATATTTGCATGTGGCTTGGAAGAAGGTTATTCTCAGATGACTTGCAGAGAGTTATAAGGTAATTCCGGCTCACAGTTTGGAAAACACATCAATTCCTGCACTATCAGGTCCTCCTGATAGAAATTCCTACATATAAAATAGTGCTAAGGATTTTTACAGATGTACAGTTAAAATGTCCATATTTGTCAATTTGATAAGCAAATTAAGCCAAAGAATTATTTTACTCAATAGAAATAGAACTTCCTTCCCTTCATAGTAGGAAGAGAACTGTCAAGGATATTTTTCTTTCAGTTTTAGATTATGGCGATGTATACATACATTAACTGAAATAATGTCTAAGGACAGGCAAATGGAAAGACAAAGAGAATGTGCACCTAAACAAAAATAAATAACATAAATTGTTGTAAAAAGTAAGTGAGTTTTAAAGTCATTACCATTAAATCAATATAAAACCCCACAAAACATATCGTGAAATATTTTTTTAAGTTTAGTATCTTAAATGGTTACCTTCAATATGATGCCAGTACAGATACGGTCGCAGATGACATCACCAAGTGTGACTTCCGGCAAACGCTCACTCGATACAAGTAGATGGGTCAAAACAACTGCAGTACAAAATGGTGATGACCATACTGAAAACAAATTGTGTTGCCTGAAAAGACATTCAGATATTACTAGATGTACATCAAATAGATATTCAGATATTACTTGTAAATGAAATAAAGCTGCGCAAAAACAAAAGTGAAACTAAACACTCCATTAAGCAAGGAATACAACAAAAAAAGTTGGAAAATCTACATTCAGTAATTGTGCGCCAGTACAGTAACCTGAAATAATCTACAACAGACTTTAAAACCCAGTTCTTTTGTATTAATTTAAACTTTTCATTTCATATGAGTATCAGGAGTAATTTGTGACAGACGGTAATCAACAAGAGTGAAAGGGAAAGTCTACAGGATGGTAGTGAGACCAGCTATGTTATATGGGTTAGAGATGGTGGCACTGACCAGAAAACAGGAGACAGAGCTGGAGGTGGCAGAGTTAAAGATGCTAAGATTTGCATTGGGGGTGACGAGGATGGACATGATTAGAAATGAGGACATTAGAGGGTCAGCTCAAGTTGGACGGTTGACAGACAAAGTCAGAGAGGCGAGATTGGGTTGGTTTGGACATGTGCAGAGGAGAGATGCTGGGTATATTGGGAGAAGGATGCTAAGGATAGAGCTGCCAGGGAAGAGGAATAGAGGAAGGCTGAAGAGAAGATTTATGGATGTGGTGAGAGAGGACATGCAGGTGATGGGTGTAACAGAACAAGATGACAAGGACAGAAAGATATGGAAGAAGATGATCCGCTGTGGCGACCTCAGCAGCTGAAAGAAGAAGAGAGATCACATTTTTTTAGTCTGTATTTGCTTGTGCTGATTGTTTTTGTTAATGTTGTAATGTATTTATTAAATTTATTATTTTTATTTTTGGTTTCAATATTTGTTATTATTTTTTAAAATGTTGGTATGCTCAGCTCTATTTCATAATAGGTTTTACTTCAATGAATTCTACATTTATAAAAAATGGTAAAATGAACATTAAATATGATTATTCAACTGGCAAATTCAGATAATATTTTAAGATTTTTGTACAGTGTCTTTTCTGATTATTACTAAAGAAATGTATATTTGAGATTTTTTTCGACACACCCTGAGGTCAAGATTTCTATTACACAGTGGGGCCGCTCTTATTCATGAAGTCCTAAAAGTAACCAAAGGAAACGAGGTTCCTCATAGCCTCTTTATTACCTGCAAGAACTACGGTTGAGCCATGGCAAGGATGAAGTACAGCACGGTACAGAACAGAACTGAGCCGCTTCAACACCCGCCTAGTAGTTCTAGCTGTCCGGATATTTTAGCTTTAGCTTTGTACATGAAACTAATTTCTCTCTTGAACTGTTGTATTTGTTTTCTTTTGCAGTGTTCTGTGATCTTTATAAGCTTGCTCTCAGTGCCTGTATAAAGAATGTTTAATCATCTTAATAGCTGGCTCTAAGATTTTTTTTTGCCCTTAGCGAAGCTGAAAAAGACACAAAGCCAGCCAATCTAAAACAGTTTTATGGAATTACTATGTCATCGATTAAAGGAGAATTGTTGTTTTACTCTTTGTTACCTTTATAACATTTTGCTTGTAATCTGGTAGTTGAAATCAGTTCATAATCCATTTTTTTATTCACATTAATTTATGCATTTTATATAGACTATAGTTAAGTATTTGTTTTAATGAATTTCACAATTTTTAGTAAATGATGCCAAAGAAAACTAGTGTTTGATTACAGATTTGGGGTTAAAAGAAAATAAATTTGGCCTAGCATTTTAGAAACAAAGTACACTGTGGTCAAAAGAATTACTTACAGAGGAGAGATGCTGGGTATATTGGGAAAAGGATGTTAACGATAGAGCTGCCAGGCAAAAGGAAAAGAGAGGAAGGCCTAAGAGAAGATTTATGGATGTGGTGAGAGAGGACATGCAGGTGATTGTGAAACAGAGCAAAATGCAGAAGACATGATGATATGAAAAAGGATGATCCGCTCTTGCAACCCCTAATGGGAGCAGCCAAAAGATGAAGAAGTCAGGCACCTCCTGACTTACTGGTGCAGGAACACCCCCACATGTACAGTCATATGAAAAAGTTTAGGAACCCCTCTTAATTCTTTGGATTTTTGTTTATCATTGGCTGAGCTTTCAAAGTAGCAACTTCCTTTTAATATATGACATGCCTTATGGAAACAGCAGTATTTCAGCAGTGACATTAACTTTATTGGATTAACAGAAAATATGCAATATGCATCATAACAAAATTAGACAGGAGAATAAATTTGGACACAACAACAGAGATATTACATTAATACTTAGCTGATATAAAATATAAAATATAACAGCCTCTAGACGCCTCCTGTAGCCTTTGATGAGTGTCTGGATTCTGGATGGAGGTATTGTTGACCATTCTTCCATACAAAATCTCTCCATTTCAGTTAAATTTGATGGCTGCTGAGCGTGGACAGCCTGCTTCAGATCATCCCATAGATTTTCAATGATATTCAAGTCAGGGGACTGTGACGGCCATTCCAGAACATTGTACTTCTCCCTCTCTGCATGATTTTGAACTGTGTTTTGGGTCATTGTCTTGTTGGATATCCAACCCCTGCGCAACTTCAGCTTTGTGACTGATGCTTAAACATTATCTTGAAGAATTTGTTGATATTGAGTTGAATTCATCTGACCCTCGACTTTAACAAGGGCCTCAGTCCCTGAACTAGCCACCCAGCCCCACAGCATGATGGAACCTCCACCAAATTTGACAGTAGGTAACAGGTGTTTTTCTTGGAATGCAGTGTTCTTCTTCCACCATGCAAAGCGCTTTTTGTTTTGACCAAATAACTCAATTTTTGTCTCATCAGTCCAAAGCACTTTGTTCCAAAATGAATCTGGCTTGTCTAAATGAGCATCTGCATACAACAAGCGATTCGGTCTGTGGCGTGAGTGCAGAAAGGGCTTCTTTCTCATCACCCTGCCATACAGATGTTCTTTGTGCAAATTGCGCTGAATTGTACAACAATGTACAGACACATCATCTGCAGCAAGATGTTCTTGCAGATCTTTGGAGGTGATCTGTGGGTTGTCTGTAACCATTCTAACAATCCTGTGCATATGCCGCTCCTGTATTTTTCTTGTCCTGCCAGATCTGCTGGGTTTAACAGCAACTGTGCCTATGACCTTCCATTTTCTGATTCCATTCCTTACAGTTGAAACTGACAGTTTAAACCACTGAGATAGCTTTTTGTAGCCTTCCCCTAAACCAGGAGACTGAACAATCTTTGTTTTCAGATCTTTTGAGAGTTGCTTTGAGGATCCCATGCTGTCACTCTTCAGAGGAGAGTCAAAGGGAAGCACAACTTGCAATTGACCACCTTAAATACCTTTATATCTCATGATTGGACACACCTGTCTATGAAGTTCAAGGCTTAATGAGCTAATCCAACCAATTTGGTGTTATAAGTAATCAGTATTGAGCAGTGACATACATTCAAATCAGCAAAATTACAAGGGGTACCCACATTTTTGCACAGCCAGTTTTTCACATTTGATTTAATTTCATACAACTAAATACTGCTTCACTAAAAATCTTTGTTCAGAAAACACCCCAGTACTCAGATGTTCCTAGATAATGAAAGACATACCACTGTTATCTTTTTGTTGAAAGTAGAGTAAATTATTATGCAGGCTGAGAGGGGTTCCCAAACTTTTTCATATGACTGTAATAAAGTGTTTGACTTGTCTTGATGTTTAGTTATGCAGGACATCAAGCTTTTTTGGGGTTCCCCTAATTTTGGCTCTCTAGACCTGAAACCCTCTAATTCTTAGGCCATTTTCGGACCATACTTTGTGCAAGAAATTACACCCTTACGATAAAGAGGAAAGCAATAGGCATATCCAGCAAAAATGATCAGAAGGACTTGAAGCTGAGCATGCCACATCAACCTCACCCCCCAGAAGTCCATCCCCTAATAGGATATGAGGGGTCAAAGTTACTTCTTTTCACAAAACTCTGAGAAAATAGTGATCTTTAATGCAGGCATGTGAAGTGTCGTTTTATGCTATTTTGAGGTTGCTGATCACAAATATGATAATATTTTTGATATCTGATTCTTTATCGGTGGTCCTAGCCCTTTAAGAGCTACTGCCAGAAGATTAAAAACAACAAATTTCAAACCTAAGCATGTGTGGGTATCAGTTTAGACCATTTCAAGTTCAGTGATAATCAATATTTAATTTTTTTATTTTTGATCCTCTACTAGGTACCTATCCCACTATAGACTTCTTTCTATTTATGGGTGAAAAATAAGAAATTTCTGTTACAATTTACTTTAAACATTTGAATTGAAGCACACATTTTAAAATTTCAAATTTACATTCCTTACTAACACCCTGAAATATGGTGGCTTATGCTAATTGTGACTTTTTCTGTTTACAAATTGTGTAAATATGCCCACTTCATCCTGAGCAGAGTTAGAAAGAAGCTGGAGCCTCTCCTAGGAAGCATCAAGCACAAGGCAGGAACAACAACCTGTGTAAAAAATGCACATTTTAACGCTGATGTGTGTGTTTATAACTGTATTACTGCATTCATTTTTGTAGTACATTTCGGTGTACAAGCATGTGTGCCATTTTCTCCACCTCCATTGCTCCACAAGCTTTAGATATGTTTAGTATTTAATTATCATTACCAATTTTTACTCAGAGCCATAAATATGTCACTCAGTCTAGACTACAGCATCCTTGGCAGCAAACCATTAGATCATCAGAAAAAAATGTGACGAGAACAGGCCATTCAGCCCAACAAAGTTTGCTAATCCAACCCATTTAATTCCTCCAAAACAACAAACTCTAATTTTGACGGCCCCTAAAGTCCCACTTTCCACTACACTACTTGGTAGCTTATTCCATTCTCTGTGTGAAGAAAAACCTCCTAATGTTTATGTGAAATTTATGTTTAACAAATTCCAAACTGTGTCCCTGCCTTCTTGTTGAACTCATATCAAAGTAACAGTCTCGATGCACTTTACTAATTCCCATCAGAATTTTAAACACTTCACTTGTGTCACCTCTTAGTCTCTGTTTGCTTAAGCCTTAATGTCCGCTAACTTAAAAAAAAGTTCAAACTCTTGATTCAGAAATGCAAGGAAAATGAATTACCAATGAAAATGATGTTTGCTCAAAACACTGTGTATGAAAAGGAGTTACGTAATATACAAGTATGTATGCACCAAGCATTTAAGCACACTGTACAAGTCCCATGCATACGCGTTTGTTATTCATTTTCTCACCTTTCTTTTGAACTTACATCTGTCAGAGCTGGGAATCCATCAATATTACAGCCTTCTTTCCATGCATGCTCGAAACTCCTCCAGCCCAGAATATAAAATCCATGCATATATTTATTTCTGTATCATCCAATCATTTATCATCTCATACTTTCAAATTGTTATTATAAAGGTAACGCAGAACAAGTCCAGAATGTAAATGCCATGCCCGGCTGTCATCCGTGTGTCCTTTGCATGTAAACATTCCATCTCCGACCAGTGCTGCCAGGTACCGGGTTATTTTTTTGATGGGTTACCACAGAGAATTTGGCTTTGAGGTTTTTGGGCTTCTTTGAAAAAAAAAAACAACGCGGTACTTTAGACTATTTTTTTTTTTAAATACAAAAATAACATAATAAAATATGGTTGTGTTAAGTTCAGTTTCCATATCGTTATGTGCTTTAGGACTGAAATTGTGCGAAAAGAATGCAAACCCACTACAAAGCTTCGTCCCCTCGTTCAAGTTGGTCATGGTGGTTTGGGTCCTTAAAGTCATCAAGCAGGCCACAGACATCTAAACATCAGTCAGAACCTCATAGCATCAGGGTAGTTGGCCAGTGATGCCAGGAATCCCTACATTTTTAGGAGTCAGTTATGACCATAGGGACAACGAAATAAGGGAGTTCTATGGGGCCCCCCCCCATAGAACTCCCTTATTTCGTTGTCCCTATGGGGGGGGGGCATTGGAGGATAAAAATATCACATGAGGAGACTTCTTAAAAACAAGATGTTTGTTTTATGTGAATTAACTTCCTTTGGAAATATACTTCCATACAGTCCACATTTTCCTGATAACCAAAATGCTTAATAGAGCCATCATCCATCGGTAACCAATTACTGGACAGCCACCTGTCAACGCTTCGCCCATTCATTTCAAAGCTTATGTACAGAACATTAGAACACTCTAGACAAGAACAGGCCATTCCCCCCAACAAAGCTCGCCAGTCCTATCCACTTATTTCTTCCAAAAAAACATCAAGTCGAGTTTTGAAAGTCCCTAAAGTCTTACTGTCTACCACACTACTTGAAGGCTTATTCATCCACAGTACTAATTCCCTTCATAACTGTAAACACTTCAATCATGTCACCTCTTAATCTTCTTTTGCTAAACTGTAAAGGCTCAGCTCTTTTAATCTTTCCTCATAATTCAACCCCTGTAGCCCTGGAATCAGCTTAGTCGCTCTTCTCTGGACCTTCTCTAGAGCTGCTATGTCCTTTTTGTAGCCTGGAGACCAAAGCCGCACACAGTACTTCAGATGAGGCCTCACCAGTGTGTTATAAAGGTTGAGCAGAACCTCCTTGGACTTGTACTCCACACATTATTATATATCTTAATATTCTGTTAGCCTTCTTAATGGCTTCTGGACACTGTCTGGAAGTCGATAGCTTAGAGTCCACTATGATTCCTAAATCCTTCTCATAAGGTGTACTCTTGATTTTCCGACCGCTCATTGTGTATTCAAACCTAACATTTTTACTTTTTATGTGTAATACTTTACATTTATTGACATTAAAGTTCATCTTCCACAAATCTGCCCAAGCCTGTATGCTATCCAAGTCCTTTTGTAATGATATAATGGATTCCAAATTATTTGCTAATCCACCTATCTTGTTATCATCTGCAAACTTAACCAGCTTGTTACTTATATTCCTATCTAAATCATTTATATATATACACGGTATATTAAAAATAGCAGTGGCCCTAGCACTGACCCCTGTGGAACACCACTCTTAACATTGGCCAGTTCTGATGAGGTTCCTCGCACCATCACACTCTGCTTCCTGTGTCTGAGCCAATTCTGCACCCATCTAAAAACATCACCCTGAACTCTCACTTCTTTTAATTTGATGCCCAACCTCTCATGCGGCACCTTATCAAACGTTTTCTGAAAGTCCAGATAAATAATATCATATGCTCCACTTTGATCGTATCCTTTTGTTGCCTCCTCATAGAATTCCAGCATGATAGTGAAACACAACCTCCCTCTTCTGAACCCACGCTGACTGTTCAGAATAACTCCTGTCCTTGCCAGGTGTTGCTCAATCTTATCTTTAATAATTCCTTCCATTAATTTTCCTGTGATGCATGTTAAGCCTACTGGCCTGTAGTTGCTTGGATCTGCCCTGTCACCCTTTTTATATAATGGGATGATATTTGCCATTTTCCAGTCCTTCGGAATCTCTCCAGTGCGCAGTGACTTCCTTATGTATAATTGGTTGAGATTGATGGGCCATCTGAGATTGGCATGATTGTCCCGCCTCAGCCTGCACTCTTCCTGTTTTATTTTTTATCTTTATTATCAAGAGACAGAGTTCCAGGTAAGCGCAAACGTGAACCCGATTATTGGTATTAACTTAAAGAGTTCTGTGAAATTTTTAGCTTAGCTTCTCAAGATTGCAATCAAACCTGATGAAAACGACAACACTCAACGATGCAAGCTACAGGCAGAGATTCCTCAGTAAATGGAGCATAGAACCAATGTTTTTAGGTAACATCTTTATTAAAATGTTTGCCTTGGCTTTTCTAAAAATGTTGGCTTGTAAAGGAAAAGGTGATTGCATATTATGTTTTGGTTTGGTTTGTTATAAGTTGCTACAATTTAAAATTAAACTGTTCAGATCAGAGCACAGAACATTGCCTTTACAAGTGAAAAGCAGAGTTTACATGTCTATGACAGATTTAAATGTAGTAAGTTCATTAAACTTTAATATCATTAAGGAATACATTCACTGAGTGCATGATTGTTTATCACGTCAAATATTTTAACCTGTTTTCGATAGCAAAATGTCCCTGTCATTTATGAATATCCTTCATGTAGTGCAAAAGGTAGCATTCTTTCACATATTTTATACAAGAATGCACTTTGAAGGTCAGAAGGGATTTGTCATTAGAAAAATTTAAAATATTTTACTACAACTGTAGCCAGAGCTAGTTCAATTACTGGCTTTAGCAACATAATTTACTTGTACAAGTGACAAAACCTTTCTTTACAACAGAACAGTAGAACAGTGTTCCTTTTTTGAATCAGTGGTTATTAAACTTGTAAATTACTAAATCATTCTTAAAAAATTTAGTTTTACTTTCCAGAATGAGGGGAACATTCTCAAAATGGAGGAAACTTGACTTGCTGATAGGATGATTTTGACTCAAATACCTGGCAACGCTGGTCAGTGCAGTCAGTTGCAGGTTAACATCAATAAAAGAAAGGGTGAAAGAAAACCAATGTCTTTAAAAATAATCAAACATCTACATGGCACAATTAACTGACAAATTAAATTAAAAATAAAGTATAGAAAAAAAGTACTTATTAGTTAGTGCCAGCAAGTGGGCTAGATATTCAAAAACATATTGGAAAGAAAGAAAAAAACTTCAGTTTTAATGGAAAAATAATCTAATAGATAGACAGATAGTGTGGTGGGTGGCCGGCTAAATATTCCGGTCCTCACCCCAAGGCCGCCAGGTGGAGCTCTCACGACAACATGTACGTTCTCCGAGTTCCAGCAGGGCCTCATGGACTTTGTAGTTTATATGCACAGCCCTGCTGGGTACCATGGGGACCACCAGGAGTCGCTGTAAGGGGGCTGTCGGACTCTTATGTGCCCTATAACCCGGAAGTGCGTCATGATCATATGACAAGAAGAAACGACGTGCTTCCGGGTTGAAGAAAGGAGCTTTTTATCCGACCCGGAAGTGTTCGTGATCACATGGACAGAAGAGAGAAACGCTTCCGGGTCATGGACTATATAAAGGACTCTGGGAAACCAGTACGTTGAGCTGAGCTGAGCTGGGAGGAAGGGTGGCGAAGTGTCTGGGAGTGTGGAGGATTGATTATTGTATTGATTAGTGTATTGAGTAATTTATGAGTATTGTGGAGTGGAGGGTGCTTTGTTTACGTTATTGTTCAAATAAAAATAATATTTGGACTTTTACCTGGTGTTTGGCGTATTGTCCGAGGGTTCAAAAGGACGACAGCGACCTCAATCTGTCACAATAGATAGATAGATAGATAGATAGATAGATAGATAGATAGATAGATAGATAGATAGATAGATGGTTTGAACACACACCAGAATAACTAAAAAGTAAGAAAATGAAAACGAAAGAAAGCCCTCTGCCTTGATGGTCACAATCCCAGTGAGACAGTGTCCTCAGTGTTGTTGTGTTAGAGAGAGAGGATGTGCAGCATTGTTAGTAATGGCACTCAGTTTTATTTTAATTCTCTCCTTCTACCTCCAGGAGGTCCAGAGATCGATGTATAACTGAGGCTACCTTTTTAATTAGTTTGTTGATTTGGTGGGCCTCTCTTGAAGTGGTCTTACCAGCCCAACACATCACAGTATATAAAATTGCACTGGCCATCACAGAGTTGTAGAAGAGGTGAAGGATTTCATTACCCACGTTAAAGAAATGTAGTCTCCTACGGAAAAACAGTCTGTTGTGCCCTTTCTTATACAGTTCCTCTGTGTTATGAGATCAGTCGAACCTGCTATTGATGTGGATCCCCAAGTATTTGTAGGAGTGGACCACCTCTACATCCACTCCCTGAATAGTGACTAGACATAGAGGCTGTTTGGTATGGTGAAAATCACTCATCAGTTCCTTTGTTTTGCTGATGTTAAATTGCAGGCAATTCTCTTTTCACCAAGAAACAAAGTTCTCCACCTGACTCCTATACTCTGTCTCATCCCCCTTGTCAATACACCACCATATGTGCCGACTCATCAAGTGACATGACCTGGTGTTATATTTATAGGCTGAGGTGTACAGAGTGAAGAGAAAAGGAGACAGGGCTGTTACTTTTGGTGCTCCAGTGTTGCTCACATCCACAGCAGAGACACAGTCCTTGAGTCTCACAAACTGTCCATTAGTCCATTATCAAGGACACCATAGGCTTATCCACCTGCATATCCCTGACTTTACCCCTTATCAGTGAAGGCTAAAAGGTACAGACAGCACTGGAAAAATAAAAAAAACAGAATCCTTACAGTGCTGCCAGTATTGTCCAGGTAAGAGCAAGCCTTGTGGAGAAGATGGATAATTGCATCCTCCACTCCAATAGTTGTCAAATAGGCAAACTGCAGCAGGTCCAGGTGGTCTACCACAAGGGGGTTTATATAGTCCAGGACCAGTCTGCCAGAGGTCTTCATGATATGAGACGCAAGTGCCACTGGTTTGTAGTCATTAGGTGAAGACTCACTTGCCTTCTTTGGAACAGGAACAATGCAGGATGTTTTACGCAGCAGTGGCACTTTCTGAAGCCTTAGGGACATACTGAACAGGTGACAGAGGGTACCACAAAGTTGGTCAGCACAGGCCTTAAGACGTAGTGTCCTCAGTTGACTCCTTCTTTGGTCTTCAGTTATGAACAGCCCATACTGATAATCAGAGGTGGACTTGTTACTGGACGTTCCAGTTGACTTAATAGGAATTGTTATAAAAGTAGGGAAAATCTATTTAAAAATTGGTTCAGGATGTTAGGTTTGTTCACATTACTTTCTAGCATATGAGCTGTGCATTGCTTGAGTCCAATAATTACAGTCAGATTCATAAGTGTTTGGACAGTGACACCATTTTCATAATTTTGGCTCTATACACCACCTAATAGATTTGCAATGAAGAAATAATTACATGATTGAAGTGTAGGCTTGCAGCATTAATTCAGAGGGTTTAGCAAAAATATCATGTGATTGATTTTGGAATGACAGCCATTTTAATACATGGTCCCCCAATTTTCAGGAGGTCAAAAGTATATGAATATTTATCTGACAAGATGTTCCATAGCCAGGTCATTATTTCATTAACTATTAAGTAGGTAGAAGGTCTAGAGTTGAGTCCAAGTGTAGAATTTGTATTTGGAAGCTGTCACTTTGAACTCTCAATATGAGGTCCAAACAACTGTCCATGCAAGTAAAAACAGTCCATCATTAGGCTGAAAAAATAAAACAAATCCATCAGAGAGATAGCAGAATCACCAAGGAGGGCCAAATCAACCATCTGGTATATTCTTAAAGAGAATGAACGCACTGGTGAACTCAGCAACATCAAAAGGCCTGGACAACCATGGAAGACAACTGTGTTTAATGATCTCAGAATTCTTTCCTTGGTGATGAAGAACCAATTCACAACATTTAGCCAAACCAAGTACATTCTCTGGGAGGTAGACCTATCATTGCCAAAGTCAACAATCAAGAGAAAACTCAATGAAAGTAAAGACAGAGGGCTTACCACAAGGTGCAAACTACTGGTAAAGCTCAAGCACAGAAAGGAGAGATGAGACTTTGTTAGAAACTATTTTAAAAAAAAAAATAAAACGGTCCAGTTTTGGAAGAATTTTCTTTGGACAAATGAAATTAAGATTAACATGTACCAGAATTATGGAAAGGGAATGGTATGAAGAAGGGAAGGTACAGCTCACAATCTGATGAATATGACATCATCTGTGAAACATGGTGGAGGCAGTGTTATGGCATGATCATGCGTGGCTGTGAATGGAAGTCAGTCACTGGTGTTTATTGATAATATGACTGCTGGCAGAAGTGGCAGAATGAATTCTGAAGTGTACAGCGGTGTACTGTCTGCTCACATTCAGACAAATGCTGCAAAATAGATACAACAACACTTCACAGTAGAGATGGACAATAATCCAAAGCATACTGCAAAAGCAAACCAAGTGCTTTTCAAAGCAAAGTAGTGGAATATTCTTCAATGTCCAAGTGCATTTCACTTATTGAAGACAAAACGGATGGCAGAAAGTCCAATGAACAAGCAGCAACTGAAGACAGCTGCAGTAAAGGACTGGCAAAGCATCACTAGAGTGAGTTCAAATTTCAGGCAGTCATTGACTGTAAAAGATTTTCAACCAAGTATTAAAAATGTTTGTTATATTTATGATTATGTTAGTTTGTCCAAATACTGTTGAACCCCTGGAAGTTGGTGGACCTTGTGTAAAAATAGTAGTCTCATACAATGTTTTTGTTAAATGCCTTAAATTAAAACTGCAAGTCTACACTTCAAATACATCTTGATTGGCCCATTTCATATCCTTAGTGGTGGTCTATAGAGCCGCACTGAAAACTGTATCACTGTCCAAATATCACTGTCATAGATAGATAGATAGATAGATAGATAGATAGATAGATAGATAGATAGATAGATAGATAGATAGATAGATAGATAGATAGATAGATAGATACTTTATTAATCGCAAGGGGAAATTCACATACTCCAGCAGCAACATACTAATAAAGAACAATATTAAATTAAAGAGTGATAACAATGCAGGTATAACAGACAGACAGTAACTTTGTATAATGTTAACGTTTACCCCCCGGGTGGAATTGAAGAGTCGCATAGTGTGGGGGAGGAACGATCTCCACAGTCTGTCAGTGGAGCAGGAAAGTGACAGCAGTCTGTCGCTGAAGCTCCTCCTCTGTCTGGAGATGGTACTGTTTAGTGGATGCAGTGGATTCTCCATGTTTGACAGGAGCCTGCTCAGTGCCCATCGCTCTGCCACGGATGTCAAACGGTCCAGCTCCGTGCCTACAATAGAGCCTGCCTTCCTCACCAGTTTGTCCAGGCGTGAGGCGTCCTTCTTTATGCTGCCTCCCCAGCACACCACTGCATAGAAGAGGGCGCTCCCCACAACCGTCTGATAGAACATCTGCAGCATCTTATTGCAGATGTTGAAGGACGCCAGCATTCTAAGGAAGTATAGTCAGCTCTGTCCTTTCTTACACAGAGCATCAGTACTGGCAGTCCAGTGCAATTTATCATCCACCTGCACTCCCAGGTATTTATAGGTTTGCACCCTCTACACACAGTCACCTCTGATGATCACGGGGTCCATGAGGGGCCTGGGCCTCCTAAAATCCACCACCAGCTCCTTGGTTTTGCTGATGTTCAGGTGTAGGTGGTTTAAATCACACCATTTAACAAAGTCTTTGATTAGGTTCCTATACTCCTCTTCCTGCCAATTCCTGATGCAGCCCATGATAGCAGTGTCGTCAGTGAACTTTTGCACGTGGCAGGACTCCGAGTTGTATTGGAAGTCTGATGTATATAGGCTGAACAGGACCGGAGAAAGTACAGTCCCCTGCAGTGCTCCTGTGTTGCTGACCACGATGTCAGACCTGCAGTTCCCAAGACGCACATACTGAGGTCTGTCTGTAAGATAGTCCACGATCCATGCAACCAGGTATGAATCTACTCCCATCTCTGTCAGCTTGTCCCTAAGGAGCATAGGTTGGATGGTGTTGAAGGCGCTAGAGAAGTCTAGAAACATAATTCTTACAGCACCACTGCCTCTGTCCAAGTTGGAGAGGGATCGGTGTAGCATGTAGATGATGGCATCCTCCGCTCCCACCTTCTCCTGGTATGCGAACTGCAGAGGGTCGAGGGCGTGGCGGACCTGTGGCCTTAGGTGGTGAAGCAGCAGCCGCTCCATGGTCTTCATCACATGTGACGTCAGAGCGACAGGCCGGAAGTCGTTCAGCTCACTAGGACGTGATATCTTTGGGACGGGGGTGATGCAAGATGTTTTCCAAAGCCTCGGGACTCTTCCCTGTTCCAGGCTCAGGTTGAAGATGCGCTGTAGAGGACTCCCCAGCTCCAGCGCACAGGCCTTCAGCAGTCGTGGCGGTACTCCATCTGAACCCACTACTTTGCTGGCACAAAGTCTCCTCAGCTCTCTGCTCACCTGGGCTGCTGTAATTGTGGGTTGGGGGAAACTCTCTCCTATGCTGGTATCAGCAGAAGGATGGTTGGTTGTCTAGCAGGTAGTAGAACATGCTCATGATAAATGGTGCTATATAAAATACCGCCTTGTGAACTACTGTAGCTCTTCCGTTTGGGCTGCTTTTGGGCTATTCTTAAGGGGATTTCAGACTGTAATATCTAACACCCCCTCATCTCTCTGTGATCCAGAGTTGACTCACATCTTGGATTTGATTTATGAGAATGTAATCTATGTTACTGTTTAGGAATAAGATTATTTTTTTCCCTTGTATTAAGAATTTGTTAGTTTTCACATACCCCTTTGTGCCAGCCATTGTACAGCGCCCCGAAATAAATGTAGGTTAAGGGCCTTGTACAAAGGCCCAGCAAAGACGGATCCCCTTTAGTAGTAATGGGGATTCGAACCGACATCCTTCTGAATATCTGCGCAGATTCTTTGCCTCAGAGTCAATACTCCGCCCCTACTTTGTTGTCTTGAATGTTTTTGTAAGGGATCCCTTCATTTGGAATGCTAATATCCTAATGATGTACCGTTGTGCTCATTCAAATGCATTTCCCCGTCGTGTGCTTTCCAGAATGCTCAGTGTTAACGCCGGTGTCGGCTACCACGTGGGCAGTACTCGACTGTATTTTGCTTTGCTGGCTTTACACATCACAACGTTGCCATCTGCTGGCTTCTCACGGTAGTACTCCGTGTCAATCCCGTCTGCACTATTCGAGCCCTTAGCAGAGGAGGATGGACGCTGCGTCGCTGTTCATAACGTCACATAAAGCGCCGACCAAGTCAGCGGGATGATTGGTGTGCGCTGTGTCCTGGGTTGTGAAGGCACCAACATGTTACCGTGTCCGTGACTCCCGGTGACTGCAGCTTTGGCTGGAGGAGCGGCTTAATCGGTGTGCACGATGAGCACTTTATGGATGGGAAACGTGAGTTGTGTTATTGTTAAGTGCTCGGAGAGACATTTACAGCCACTCGTAGGTGTTGGATTGCTGTTACACGCAGGCGACTCTGTAAACCAAGATAGCCGCAGACTGAACGCAGCAAAGCGCACGAATCATATCCGAGTTACTTGTCTGTTTATTCCATTTAAAGACGTAGGAGAGCCCATCATTTTAAAGAATTATTGGTCAGCATGTTTCTGTTAGACATCAATGCGTTTTTATAACCACAAACCTTTAATAAATCGAAAAGGACTGGGTTACGCAAGAAGTCAGGGGGACGAGACCCCCGTGATTTTTTTTTGTGTGCAACTTTCTTTGTCTCTCGGCATTCCAGGAGGCAGTGCTGGACTCGCCCAAAATCCCTCCTGCCCTCAACTGTAAAGGCACCTGTCAATGATCTGTACAGGGGTATGGCATTAGACACCGCTCAAGAGATCACAGAGGAAATCCACCTTTTGACAAAAGCTGTCCGCTGCCTCAGTCCCAAACACGTCTGAAACAATGCTCAGCACACTGGAGTGACATAAGCAGTGGTGTCATGTTGATATATTAGTAGCAACACACAATTAAGCATAAGGTGCACGAGCTACAGCAGTTTACGAGGCCTTATTTTATGCAGCACCTTTTATCGTGAGCATATGCCAAAGGTCATTACAAAATAATTTATATGGCAGCGCAGGATGAAACAATTTACTTTGCATATATAATAGGCAAAGGCTATAGTAATTGCAAGAAATAAAGTAATTTTGGAATAAAGAGTTTGGAAATCATTTATTGCTTATATTTTGCCAGTAAAACATTGCATGACTCGATTGAATATTCTGTTCAGTACATTTACATTTATTTGCTTAGCAGATACTTTTACCCAGTGACTTACAAAAGAGGTCAGCATAATCAAGTAAACATCAGTCTCGGGGGCTGTTTAGGAACAAGTGTTACAGGACACTGTTACAAAATTAATCATCACAAGTGAAGAGCTCAAAACAAAATCCAAGTGAGTTACAATTCTGAGGTTTCAAAAACGTAACAGGTAACATCAGTTACACAGAAATTCACCAAACAAGTCTTCATACGCTTCTTGAACACATTAAGGAAGTCAAAAGTTTGGATGGAGGTGGGCAGATTGTTTCTTCACATAGGAGCTACTCATGAAAAGAGTCAGGATGGAGATTTGAAACCATGCAGAGTTGGCAGTGCCAGACGCCGTTCATTAGGAAACCTGAGTGGTCGAGTAGGAGCACAGGACCTCACAAGTGTCTCCAAATATATAGAGGCTGACCCACTGATTACTCTTTAGGTAAACATCAAGGATTTGAATTTAGTATGTGCTGCAACAGACGTTGCATCAATGTAGTGATCTGAAAAGAGTATTGATATGTGCCCGCCTCAGCTGGTTGAACTCCAGATGTGTAGCTACATTTTCAGCCATCTGCTACAGCTTGGTGACACATGCTGGTACTCCCACCAGACATCCAGACATGACAAGACCAAAGCCTGGACCAGGACTTGTGCAGTGTATTCTGTCAGATGGTGTCTGATCTTGTTAAATGGAGTGAATCTGCAAGACCAAGAGACGGTAGCAACCTGGTCAATGAAAGACAGGTGGTCATGATCACCACCCCAAGGTTGCATACAGACTGGGTGTTAGCAATAATGATCCAAGGTGCCAGGTTGTACTAGAGATGGTGCTCTTTCTTCCAGGTTGCAGTGTCAGTGATACTTTCTGAGATTCTACCTGATAAGCGTAGAGTGAATCTGCAAGATCGAGAAACCATAGCAACATGCTCCTTGAAGGACAGCTGGGCATTGATCTTTACCCCAAGGTTGTGTACAGACTTGGTGGGTTTTAGCGATAATGAGCTGAACAGAAGTGAAGAGCCGAATAGATGGACAATTTAGAATAAAAAGGTCTGTCTTTGCCAGGCTGAGCTAGAGATGGCGTTCCTTCATCCAGGTTGCAATATCAGTGAGACATGCAGAAATTTAAGCTGATACTCTGGGGTCCACTGGAGGGAGTGACAAGATTAGCTGCGTATCATCAGCATAGCATTGATAAGAAAAACTGTGGAACGGAATGATAGGGTGTAGTGAGGAGGTGTATAGAGAGAATAGAAGAGGGCTCAGCACCAATCCTTGGGGCCCTCGCGCAGTAAAGGGGACGCTTGTGTGGGTCTGAATTATTGGATCGTGGAAGCATCACATACAATACATGCAAAGGGAATGAACCTACAAGGCCGAATGAGCAATTGAAAAGAACAGTACTCTATTTCAGAGCAGTGAAAAGAATAGTTTCAGAAGATCCCAGCAGTCACTCAAATTTCTGTATAGACATAGATTTAGAAGGATTTGTTGTTAGCAATAAATAGAAGTGTTGCCGGATTTAATATCATGTTGTAATTGCAGGTTTCACAACTAGTTTCTTAGAGTTTAACCTAGAACCCAATCCTATTTTTAATTTGCTGCGTTAGGTACAACAAAACACAAAAAAGTGTGTGTACAGTATATACTTGCTAATTTATTGTGCCAAGCTAGAAATATCCTCCTGCTTAAATGACATTTTTCCTACAGTTTCATAATAATCATTTTTAGTTTACCTCAACTGGCAGCAACACTACAACCGCACCACCGTGCTAGCCAAATAGGATAATTAGATTTTGAAAATGGATGCCTGTTTTTCTTGATTAAATGCCACATGGTTAGGAAGGGGAAAAAAGGTTTGGTGTTATTTCCTTCATTCACTTTGTAAACATTATATGTAAACATGTTTATTCCAGTTGGGTGGCACAGAGTTGCTGAACCTATCCTGGCAGCTTCCGACACAAGTGCAAGCCACCAGACCCTTTCAAGGCCCACTCAGTCATGCAGTTCGTTTAGCATCACTAGTCAAATTAACCTCCCATGTCCTTGGGCACTGGCAAGAAAGACCATACAAAGACAACGACCTGGCCAATAATCACACCAAAGTCCCCGAGAGTATGATACAGCAGCACTAACCACTTTGTCACTGTGCTGTCAAATGTCCTTGATTCTTGGCATATACAACAGCATTCCTGACAACTTGCTGATACCAGTCATGTATCATATGGTCTGTGCAAGTAAAACAAAAATAACACATAAATATGCACATACACACACATACAAAACACTACTGGGACTTGAACCCACTACTCCAGAGGAGTAGGTAGGCAGCACTAATCACTATGTCACCGTTCCTCGCCATTTTAGAACAGATGACACATCTAATTGGCAGGCAGTACGGGGCAGTGGTAAAGGCTTTGGAATTCAAACCCAGAGATTGTGGGTTCAAATCCCACTACTTACACTTCATGTGCCAGTGCTCCAATTGGACAATCAAAAGAAATGTAACTCAAATGTTGTAAAGTCACCTTGGATAAAAAGATGTTAGTTTAATAATAATAACTGCCATTCTAAATTACCCAAATGTGGCGGAGCGGCGGGCGCTGAGCAGGCTCCTGTCAATCATGTAGAATCCACTGCATCCACTAAACAGTATCATCTCCGGACAGAAGAGCAGCTTCAGCGACAGACTGCTGTCACTGTCCTGCTCCACTGACCAACTGAGAAGATCGTTCCTTCCCCACATTATGCGACTCTTCAATTCCACCGGGGGGGGGGGGGGGGTTAGGGGGGTGTGTGTAAACGGTAACATTATACAGTGTTACTGACTGTTATACCTGCCTGGCACTCTCCCACCTTTTTTTTTTTTTTTTTAACTTGCACTGAATGTTTATCACTCTTTTAATACTGTTTTTATCAGCTGCTGGAGTATATGAATTTCCCCTTGGGGATTAAGTGTCTGTCTGTCCTGTATTTTCTAGTTACCACTAGATTGTTGTGACTGTGGCATGATACAGTGCTATGCATTGATTAGTTTTCCCCAGAAAATTATAAATTACTAGCATGAACCCAGCAAACTCTTGCCAGAACAATGTCTTCAGTAACACAATACCAGTGACAGAGTTTTGCTCAACAACATAAAAGATACATCCAAAGGAGGCAACTTAAAATGCAATGCAGCAAAGAATTTGGTATTGGCTGTGCCAGTTAGAATCTCATTTAATTGAGGGAATGAACTTACAAAAAATATTTAAAAAGCAAATGAAAAGCAGTGGCACCTTATAAGCAATGGGTCGGTCGATTCGACCTGTGTTTGGCATGTTACAGTGCGATCTTAAGGGTTTCCATTACGAAGGGTGAAGTTCTGTTTGGTGTAATCTGTTGCTGATGGGCTCTCAGGCAAGTTTGTTGTGAAACAAAAATAAGGAGAGCTTTATTTGTATTTTAATTACACATCACCCCCCAGTGAAAATCCAGTGCTCTCCTACTAAATTTGTCGTTGTGCTCACCTTACCTTGGGGTCGAGTTATTTAGGATTGTAATTGTCATTGCCATTAGTATAGGTAGCACAGAAGTCAGAAGAATGCAGTTTACAGCATACTTTTATTTTATTTTTTTATTAACTTAATACTAATGCATTTTGAAATTCTGAAAACTTTTCTGCAAAGTTTTATATAATAAGGTTTGCAAATAACATAGTATCTTGAACTGTGATTAAGTGTATGTAGCCACTCTCAGTGCTGAAATTACACCTTTTGGTGTTTAAGTATATAGAAGAGAATTTCAACGAATTCCTATGAAGAACCTTCTCATTTATGAGTGCAGTGTCTTAAAACAAATGCAGTTTGAAAAAATGAAACGCATCATAAACATAAAACATAATATTGCTGCATAGACAAAAGAAGTATCATGCAACATATGCAAAAAATATGAAAATATAAAATACTCTAGCCACATTACCTGTCAAAGACAGTTAGTAATAGAATACATTAGAAATACTTGATATATGTCTTGCCTTACTTGTACCTTCAGCACCTTTCCTCGAGATCTTTGTGGGTCTGAACCTCTCTTGCCTGGTGGTCCCTCTCTCGAATGCATTTTCATTAAGCCAGACTCATTTGTTGGCGCCTTGCTCGCCTCCTGTCCTCTTTTGTACTTTCCATCTGTGAGTCTCACACCTTTACTCTTCCTTGTGTGTCTCATATTTGCACATAGTCTTTCTATCATATCACCAAAGCCAAACTAAACAATCAGACTGCTTGTAGGTACCGGGCACAAACATACATACACACACACACACAGACAGACAGACCTTAGTGTTTTATTATATTGTAGATCTATGCAAAGTGGTTTTAAGTTCAAAGTCTGTCCATAGCTAATCCTATACATGCACATATTTCTATCCATTTTAAATATATACTATATATAGAGAGAGAGAAAGACAGGAGAAGAAGAGAGAGTTGACATGACTAAGGTTTTTAAAATTGTGAAAGGAACCAGTGGTGGATCCATCCGTTATTTTAAATGAAATTCTTCAACAAAAACATGGGGACACAGACGGAAACTTGTACAGGACAGATTTTGCTCTAATGTTACAATGATTCTTCTTCTCTCAGAAAGCTGTAGACATTCATAATAAATTATGAAGTATTTATTAATAAATTATGAAATAAGAGAGTGCTAATGTAAGGACTTTCATACTCATCTTGATGTTATTTTGGAAAAAAATGGATGAATAGGACTGACAAGTTGTATTGGGTTGAATGACTTGTTTTCTTCAAACTTGTTCTAATGTTCTAAATACAATCAGGAAGCCCATCTTGTCCGTCTATTTTCTGATCTTGTTTTTTCCATTACACAGCTGCATTGGGTCAGAGTCATTAAAGGCAGCATTGTGCACAATCAACTCGGAAGAAGACATCAGTTCATCCCAGGGCACACTTGTTGATCTCAGGCCAACTAAGATTCACCAGTTAACCTAACATGCAGAGAAACACACCTAAGGAATATGTGAAAATATCAAGAGACAGACAGTGCAACTGAGTTGAGAGTTACAAACTTGGTCCCGTGCACTTTGAGACAGAGGAAGTGCTAGCCACTGTTATATCTGGCCTTCATAACAAAACATTTAACAGATGTGGATATGGAGGTGAGGGATGTGGTATATTAACAAGTTCTACAGCTGTAACTGTGCCTTTTACCAGAATTTATTTGTAGTACTAGGGTGTTGTACCGTGTTAGCCATGATGAATGTAGAGAAAAGCCAAGCAAAATGACACCTTTTATTGGCTAACTAAAAAGATTACAATATGCCAGCTTTCGAGGCAACTCAGGCCCCTTCTTCAGGCAAGATGTAATTTATTTAAATGCTAAACTTGTAGCCCATTCCCGAGCGTCTCCAACGTTTGGACCCTACTATTATCATTTTACTCATTCTTTTTTCCAATTCACTAGCTTGAACCATATATGGATGAGAAGTTCATTGCCCAAGCCTTTGTCACTATGGGAGAGACTGTGACAGGAGTGAGAATAATCCGCAATAGAATTACTGGGTAAGGGAATTGTTGATAATTTCATAGAATTGTGATTTCTTTATGATTTGCCCTGGTCTGACTGCAGGCTGGGAAAGCTTAAACAGTTTTTCCAGTACTGACTACAGGAACTCATTTTTAAAACTTAATGACTAGAAAAGATCTGAATTTTGGCTTATTTATCCTGGGCAAGGATTTCTAGGCTATTCCTAAGCATTTTCAATATAATAACTAATTTCTAGGTTTTTAGATCAATAAAATTTAAAAGGCAGAGCGTTTCCCATGGTGTCAGCTTCCAATGTTTATGTTTGTTCCCAAAAATATTGAAGTAAACGGTCTATAAAAACATGAGAAGGGGTATAAGAATTTGGATTAGCAATCTAAATTAAATTCAGCACATAGGTACTAAGCCCATCTAAATACTGTATATACAGAAATAAAAAGCTAGTGGCATGTGTCATCTGACATAGAGACTCGACGCGTGGTCTTTGGAACAACAAATGAAATGAAAAGAAAATGATTTTTTCCACTTTTGAAAACAACCTGTCATCTGTTATAGGAAAAGATAAATTGCCTGCCCATTTTAATATTTTTGCATTTTAATTTGGTGAGCCATTGCAGAAATTTCAAAACTTCTTTAATTTACAGGAGCACTGCAGGCTATTGCTTTGTGGAGTTTGCAGATGAGGTCACAGCAGAAAGATGTCTTCTGAAAATCAATGGAAAACCTCTTCCAGGAGCCACCCCTGTAAGTGAGAAGCCACATGGGGGTGTTTATTTCACACATTCACAGACCTTCAATTACTCTTTAGTTTTATTTATTTAGGGTTTCTGCACACAGTGAGGTGTTTGGTGTATAGAGAAGAATGATAATTATAAACTACTTTTATATTAATGTATATATTTTGTTGATTTAATGCAGATTTATTAGGGTCAATGGCATCTATTTAACCCATTCTGTAGATTTATTGTTCATTTAATGGACTTGTTAATATACTGTACTTGAAATACTTTAAGATTTACTTATACAAGACCCATTTGGGAATTCCAGGACTGCTATCTAGAGGCCAATAAAACAGGAATTGTCAGTCCTTGAAGAACACAGACCATCTTGGCAGTTGTATTTGTATGCACATGAGCAAGTATAAGTCAGGTAAACATTAGCCAATAATGGCCAAATTTGTGACTAGTGCCACGATTTATAAAATTAATTCATATCTGAATTTATATTTCTAAAAGGTTCTGCATATTCCATGTTTGTCATTTTAGAAGGTGGTTTATTTATAGGAAAATATTGTTGACTCAAAATATTTTTTGCTTTATTTTAGCCAAAAAGATTCAAGTTAAACAGAGCTACTTATGGAAAGCAAGCTGATAATAGGTAAAAACAATGAAAGTTTGAGTTTTAAAAGGCTGGTTTGTAGAGATGTCACTCAATACATTTTCTTTTTGTTTATTTCAGTCCTGAGTATTCTGTGTTTGTTGGTGACTTGACATCAGATGTGGATGATGGAATGCTATATGAATTCTTTCTTAGTCGGTATCCATCTTGTAGAGGAGGAAAAGTTGTTCTGGATCACTTAGGTAACTCAAGGTAAGGAAACTATAAACTAAGAGGCATCAGCATTCTTGACTCGAGCTCATGTGTGTGCATGGAATGATATTTTTTTTAGCAATAATGTTGTCATGTTTATCAAAATCATACAGTAAATCTTTTACAAAAAAGCTAGTGTTTATACCATATCTTTTTCTTTTCTACTCCACTGGTATTCACTGCAATATACAGTATACTGTGGAGAAAAAGAGACACACATTTTCTGCATTAAAGGGAATAAAGGAAATTAGAAATTACATTTACTTAAAAATTCTTTTAACTAAAGCAGATAGACGACCAGAGCAATTATTTAAGGAGCTGGTGCAGTATGGCTGGTATTATTGAGTCATGTACGGTATTTGGTTTACTATCTGCTTCATAGGATTTCTTTACATTTCAGGGGTTGTGGTTTTGTGAAGTTTATGGATGAAAGTGAGCAGAAACGGGTCCTTGAGGAATGTCAAGGGATACTGGGACTTGGAGGAAAGCCTCTACGACTGAGTCTGGCAAAAGCGTATGTCTGTATTAATATGAATAAGAATATCAGTGTATTTCCTTTCATCCTTTTACAGGGAAATATCACATATATGGTGTAGATATTTTCAGCTGATGTATTGTAGGTAATTGCCTTTTATTTAATATGTTTCTTCACTACTAAAGTAATATGCTGTCTGTTTCTTGCCATTAGAAGCAAGATTTGTCCAACCTCAATGGGCTACCTCCAAACATGTAACTACAACTATAACCAGTACTATGAACAATACCAAAATTACTATGCACAGTGGGGCTATGACCAGAATACTGGCAGCTATAGTTACAGTTACCCTCAGTATGGCTACACACAGAGCACCATGCAGGTAAGCCATGCCTAAAGCTGTAATAATTATTTTTAATAATGCATAGCATACTAGAAATGCTCCTAAATTGTTTTTGTATATGTATATATTGGAAGTGTCATCATTGAGTGAGGTAGCTCAGCAGTCTTACTATGCTCAAACTGAACTTCATTTATGATTCTACTACAATGTATAAAGAAGACTGCTAAGTTCCCATTTAAATTGTGCTCTCTTTCTGGTGGTCTATACCTGCAATCATCACCCCTAGCCAGATACTCTATAAGAAATACATTGATATATAAACAAAATTATATAGTAATATAATGTCATAATTATTATTATTATTGGATTTTATTGAAATCAAATAACATTCCATAGAAATAAGTGAAGTTTTACAAAAATAAACAAATGAGAAAGAGAGCTAGGCCAGCAGAGTAAACTTTTAAGTTAGTAAAAATAATTAAATAAATAAATAGAGATAAATAGAGTTAAAAAAAGAAAAAAAGAGGGGAAAGAATCTGTTTCCTCAATTTAAATGTTTATTCTAAAATGTTATTGATTAGATCCTGCCAGGTTTTGAAAAAGTTTTGAGCAGATCTTGTAAGTAAGAATTTGATTTTTCTAATGTCAAGTGATATAGAACATTCTAATAATTATTAAATGTGTATAGCTTTAGGCCTTACACTTATGTAATAATGTCGCACTTTGTTTTTACTGTGTTCTCCTTTCAGGTTTACATAAAGTTCTATTTATATGTGTTTTTGGTGGGAATAGCTAGGTACCCCATAAGATACCATATTAATTTGTACACCACAAATGCTATCATTGCTGCATAAATTCTCCCACGTATTTAAGGGACAAAAATACACACAGAAAAAAAAAAAAAAAAAACTTATTCGACAATGTATTCCATTAAAACCTGTTGTAGTACTCTAATGCATTGAATTTTTCACTTAGATCAAAAATCTATTTTCTACCTAGCCATCCATCCATCCATCCACCCATCTCTTTCTTATTAAAGTCAGAAATAAATATGGTTAGATTAAAAACAATTAGCTGAGGAGCAGTGTTCATTGGTTTTTGGGATTTCATGTGTATCAATACATATGCAGTAAATGGTGCAATCTCATTAAAAAAAAAAAAAAAAAAAAAAAGAAAGCAACCAAATCCCCTCAACATTTTGTGCTACTGCTTCCCAATAGAATCATTTTAGATTCCTATACATGAACCATTAAATGTCATAAAATTGTAACAGAAATAAGGTTTGAACTCTTAAGACTTAAAATTTATAATGAAAAGACCCAACCTGATAGTGGAAACATAATCCCTCCTTCTTTCTCTGCATGATCCAAATACAGTATTGCTAATTGTAAAGAACACAAATTAAAGTCAAGAGTGCATATTTATGATAAACTATATGTTGAAAAAAAGTACTTTAAAAATAAATAATATCAAATGAAGCCCATCACCCCACTCCTTTGACAGAGTATATATAGTACAACATACAACAAAACACTTGAGAAGACATCTGTCTGTGCTGAAAGATGAATAGACATACCTGTATAAAACACATAGAACAATCGAAATAAATGAAATTCTACCATTTATTAAGTAAATGATAAGTACCGTATAAGCAAGGTGTGTATCCCGTTTTAGCATCTGAAGGAGCTTACGGTCTCACTCCCTCTAATCTTTTAAAATAACTGTGCATCTAAATGTACAATATATGCATCCTAAGTCACATTCAAACACACAAAGACATAGAATGGGTGCCATTTGTGCATCATTTGGCATGGTGTTGGGGTCATTTGGCAATCTCACTTCCACTAGGTCATGACCCCAAGGTTACAAATCAAGGCAAAAGACAGAGAATTCAGAAAATATGGTCAGTAAACCACCTGAAACAATGTAGAAAAAAATAGCTGACTCCCTGTAGGTTGTTGTTACATTTGTTTATGAATGTTGGTGGTAAATATAATACACAATATCTTTTGAGTTCAGTTTTTATTGTCCTTATGGTGTGACACTGGCATTTATTTTACTTTACTTCACATACTTATTGTCCTTTTAAAAATCTGGCATGTAAAAGAGAGAGATCTGTATTTAAACTTAATATAATATTTTTAAAATTACATTATCCAAATCGGGACTGCATTGTAATTCAAAGATCAGCTCACTTCATCCATAGACCAATCTTTTAAAATGAGATCCTTTATTTTTTTCCTGCTTACAGTCATTACAATATTTATCTGTAAATACAGTTGGCAGCAATACAACGCAATCTCTGGAGTTCCAAATTAATTTGCACATGCCCGTAAATAAAGTTACTGCGTGTGTTTTATTGTACACTTGCAATACTTAACTCAGATTTCCTGTACTGGGTTTTTTGCTGTCTTAAATAGTAGTATTCTGAGCAGGAGCAGAGGTTTGCTTTTATCACGTGGTTTTAGAGGTTTGAAACATCAACAATACCAAGCATCATTAACTAAAGAGTACCAAACAGACATATGCATGGTATGACTGGTACAAATGTCAGCACAAGAGGAGCGTCACATTTTTCATAGCTGGGTTTTTTTTTCTATTTGCTCATTAAGAAAGATTTTTGAATCAAATAGACAGACTCTGTACATACAAGTAGAGTTTGTGCCTGGTATTTTGTCTAATAAAATTTTGTGCACAGAAATTCTACAGCTTGCTAGTAGCAGAGCTGCTTGCAGGACTACACTAGTGGGTGTGTGTGTTTGTCTTTTCAGTCCTATGAAGAAGTAGAAGATGATGCCCTTGAAGGTTAGTACTATAATTATGAAGAATTTTAATGTTTGTGAGTTAAAACTAACTTTGTAACCATAGTAGGGTTACTTTTGTTAATAAACGAACATTATGCCTAGTAGTGATGCATTTAATTATCTTACAATGCATGCAAAATTATCTAAAATGTTTTGATGAAAACAGCCTTGAACAGTTGTCACTACTATGCTACATTTAAATGTACTAATTTTAAGTAGAGTTTAACAGCTTTGTTTTTAACAATAGCAACTTTTTATTTTTTATAGGAATCTAATGTATTTTATTATAACTTTGATCTGAGCTGGTTAAATTTTAATCCAACCATCAAAGGTAATTTCCCTGTTGTTAAACATTACAATTTTGTTTACCTACTCACGCACATATATTTAGGATGGCTATTTATCCATGAAATCTGCTCACCATATCTGCCTTATTTACCTTACATGCTATGAAGAATACTTTTTTGTCTTTTTTCTACTTGTAGATCCAGCCCCCCATACTGATGTTGAAGAAGCTAATAGGCAGTTTGTGGAGCAAAGTGAAGAACTTTATGACGCATTAGTGGACTGTCAGTGGCAGCCACTGGATTCTGCAAGTGCTGAAATCCCTGTGCACCTTTAAATAGCGATTCAAAACAAAAGCAGCTTCAAGAAAACTCTTATCCATCTTGTTTGTTTCTTCTGTGAAAGTGGCAAATGAACTGCAACCATTAGTTGTGAACCATACATAACTGTACTTTTTTAGGTGTGTTGGCATTAAATGCTGTCATCATGTCTGTCTGCCTGTCGGTCCTTTCGTCCATATAAAAAAACACTCCCCCAGTGGACTCATTTCGTTGAAATTTGGGACACTTCATCTTCAAAGAAATTTCAGTTTAATTATTATTCTGATATCTCCAAATGCAGGTTTTTGTAATTTCTTTGTTTAGATTTTAAAAACCCCAATTTAGAAAAGAATGGCAAAGTTACACATTCTCTACAACCTCATTTACTCAAGTTAACCTTGTGTATTGCATACTTTCCTCATTTGTATATTCAATTCCCACATCTGACGGCCAAATAAATCCCCAGTACAAATTATAAAAATGGTAGCGGAGTCATGCTCACTTCAACAAATATTTATTGGGTACATCTTTCAAAAATTTCATGTTTAAAAAGTATGAAGTATAATAAGCCACAGACCCTCCACAACCAACAACTAACAACAGGACATCATTCAGTGTAATTCTTACAAATACAAAAATGTCTACGAAAGCTAGCTCAGCCACCATAAGCTTATTTGTGCTCGGCTATTATAGTAAGCTATTGAAAACATGCTACAAAAATTTTTAATAAGCAAAAAATGTGCTCTTTTTGAATAAGTAAATTAACAAAAGTGAAAAATGCTCCCAGTTTTAGAATACATCCCTTAACTCACTTGAATGTTATGCCATACATACATTTTTTAACTTGATTAAATGTGCTTTTACAGTTAGTTAGGTGTATTGGTTTGCTACCCAATTCTGAAACAACTGTTAATTTAATGTAAATATTAAGCTGTTAATTAATTAACAATTACTACACAGACATGTGTTATGCCTTTGCTTGCTGATTAACTGGATTTTGTAATAACATTGAAGGAGAAAAAAAAATGTCAGCCTGTACATGGCTTTGTACCTCTTCTCACACTTTCTTTATAAAACTTTTCATTCATAAAAGGTGAATTAGCATAAAGCAAGATTATATGTTAGGAATTTCACTGCCATCCATCCGTCTGTCTTTCTACCAGTCTGTGTAAAATGTATTGAAGCACCAACTATTTCAAGTAAATCACGTTGTCCGTTAATGCTGTTCCCTGATAGGCTTTTTAATTCAGCTGCAGTGATCAGCCGAGAGTAGCTTAAGTCCAGTATGCTTGTGTAAGAGCTTAGCAGGTAATGAATTTACAGTAAATCAGTTATGTGAATGGAGATATTTACTGAAAATTGTGGTCAGTATTTAAAAGAAGATTTCAGTCAAAAGCAAGATGTGACAAAATTAAAAATCTAAATGGCTGAAGCAAGCTGAAGACACCCTGAAAAATACATTAAGAGTGAAAACCTTGATGTTACGCGAATGCTTGTGGCTTGCTATAGTAGCTACATTCAGTTATCTGGATAATCTTCAATAATAAACTAAAAAGTTTCCTGATAAAACTAGCAGGATGTTTTATTTGATTGTATTTATTTTACTTCATTTTTTTATTTGAACAAAAGAACATTGCATACAATCAAGTCGAACTTAAATAACAAATGACTTCATAGTGAGCACATGAACACAAAAAAGCTAAAACTACAAAAAACAAAAATTAAAAGAAAAAAGATCAGAAAGTTAAGAAATGGAAAGCAGCAAAACCAAACCTAACAACCCTAAAGGCTATTTTATAAATAATATCAAAAACAGTAATGAGGCTTAAAATCTAAATTCTACTTAATCTCCCTAAATGTAGGCATCATTTTTATTTACTTTTTTTTTTTTAAGAGCAAAAACTTTCTTTCATTACAACTACTTGATGAAAATTGTTTAATCATAACCATTGCTGTTTTTGTAAATAATATATGCATATTTAAGTTTATTTTATTTTAATACATGCCTGAATTTTAACAAGTCTGTATGTATGCCTAAAATCAATCTTATTTTAAATCAACAGTGGATTTCCTGTAGTGGAAATGTTGTCAGCGATGTCTGCATTAGTGATGTGTATCTTATGATACACTAAAATAAATTAACCAAAATATGTTTTAAATGCAATAGCATTTCTGGAAACTTTCAACAAATTAGACTAGATATCAGAGATTTATATAATATCTTAAGTCTCAGTATTTACTGGAGGAACATGGATTATTTTGGAGTGAATGTCAGGAATGGTTTTTAAAGCCAAAGTATACATTTTGCTTCATAGGGGTGAACTGCATAACCAGTCTCAACAAATATACATTGCATATATAAATCAATCTGTGATGCATTAACTATCATACAGTATATATTGTATGAGATGTATGTCAGTGGAACCCAAGGTGAGAATATTGTAACATTTTTGATAGTATTTTTTTTTTTTTTAAAGCAACATTATATAAAATAATATTTGAAAAGAATTTGTCTTTTTTGTACCTAACTTAACAATGTATATATTTACTTCAGTAGATTTCAAAATACTTAATTTAAAATACTTTATCTGTACACTTCAAACATAGTGCATCTCCCCGAGTTTTAATAAACCCATCAACATCAGACACACCATCCCATTCACAGATGTACACAGAAGGTTCTCTGTAGTATTAACAGCATTGTCACATGTACTGACTACAGTGAAATTCTTAACATGCACGTCCAAACAACATGTAAGTTGTTGCCAGTCTCCGGCACCATGGTAAACAAGAGTGTTTTTAAAGGTGTAAGTTCATTTTAATTCATAGCAGACACAAAGCTGCTTACTAGATGTACTCCTTAGTCATGTTTTTAATTATATTCTCAAGTAATAAAGTTAATCATACACAAATACTAATATTACTACATTGTGAATGTGTGAGTACACATGGTATAGTATGGCATGACAGCAAAGGTACACATTAAACAAGAAATACACAGACTAAAACATTAACAAAAGTTATCTTCCTTGAATCTCCATGTAATACTGTCTGTGCAATTCCTACCTTGATATGAACGAGTAGAAAGTTTATGTAATACAGATCATTTTCTGTAGATAAAAGAATTTGAGACAAACTGAGATAAAAGATTAATAAAGTATAACTGTTCTAATGGGGGTGACACCAGTGATTACAAACCCTGGCCTTACATGGAATCAGTGGTGAATGGGCAGTGCCTCTGTTTCAGGTTTGGTCCAGCATATAGTATGTTCTATCTCTTGCCTTATGCGTACCTTCAACATTGTTCCTCTATATTTGTGCGACTGTCATTATTTTGGAGGCACCTTTCTTGCCTCTGGTCCAGTCTTATACTTTCCATCAGTGCGCACCTCTACTCTTCCTTTGTGCATCTCACAGTCACATATGCTCTTTTGTTGCGTCACCACAGCCTCACCACACTGACCTTTCACACCAAAGTCAAACTGACCAATCAGGTTGGTAAAAGGGAATGGACACACAGACCTTAAGAGTTTTATTAGATAGTAGATTTCTTAATTTACTTATTTTTCTGATGTCAGTTGCAACATAAACTCTGAAATGAAAACTATCTCTTCCACTCATCAACATAAGAAGGTGGGCTCTAGCAAGTACTGTTTTGTGATTGGTGAACTGTTCACAGAGTGGACATATGCACTTTGGTTGACTTTGAGCTTGCAAATAAGCCACAAGATCCCTAAGTTGTGACTCTGAACATCAAATATAAATGCAAGAAACAGCTGCTGAGAATTACTTTGTGAAGCAGTCACTTTAATTGAAGAAACTCCAAATTCAGTATCTGCTGTAAATGTGGCACCTGATGGCCGAAGGTTCATGTCCAATACACTAACGATTCACCAATCAAAATACACTAGTTGCTAGAGCTCATCCCTTATCTTCAATGAGTGAAAGTGACAGTTTTAATTCAAGGGCTTATTTAATATTGTGTGTGGTGTCACTGAAATAAAAGAATTAAGAAATACATAAATAAATAAAACATACAACCATTATATTCTGATTTTTATTTATTGTCATATTTAACTGTTTTTTTATTTGCATATTTTTAAAATTTTACTGCCCATTCTGAAACAAACAGCATGACCTTATTTCAAGGAGTGAGTGCAGACATATATTGGTGAGTTACAAATGATGCATACAAGTCTTTAGACCTCGCTGGCATTAACCCTATACGTGACTCAGACTTCTACATTAAGTATTGTTAAGCCAGAGTCAGACTAAGGGTTACGTTTAATGATCCACTTTACTGTGTTAAGCACAAACTCTTGGGGCAGAAACCTGCTGCCCTCAACTGTATAAAAATAACATCCTCCAAAAAATCTTGAATATTTCTGTGTGTTTTGCCACCCTAAGGTAACTCATCAATATTCATAAGTGGAGCAGAGCCTTCAACCAAAACACAATGGCATGTAAACAAGAAGCTGTAAAGCCACTTTTAGAACAAACTGAAACTGAACCATTAGTTGAATCAAGTGGTAGAGACGACAATGTGAATTGGTCATTGGCAAAGATAGTGAAATTTGGCATATGGCAGTACATGACTGAACCACTGTGATATGCCTGGTGAATTTGGTTGCCTGAAGGTTCACCATGGTGCAAGTAGATGCATGGCAGAAAAGAAAATGAGTGGCATCATGCAGAAAGACAAGAAAGACGTAACCCCAAGCACTATTCACAATGCAGCAACTGTTGTTTATGTTGGGGGAAAAGTGGTAGCCTACAATAATACAAGGTCTGCGCCATTCATGCAGATCAGACAATGGCATTCTATCCTCTCATGTGCAAGAAACAGAATAAATAAGAAAAGTGTGCAGAGAAATCCGCTTCTACTGTCACGACAGCAATGTTGGGCTGTGCGTTGGTGACTGTTTCAAAACATGTCACACAAAGGATGTGACTAAATCTTCATCGGTACAGCAGTTGGCACATGACAGACCCTTCCTACTGCATTTATGTTGATGTTTACTTACATGTTTCTGTTACATGCAATAACGTGTCCTTGAAAGAAATTCAACGTTTCTGACTCATTTTCTGGGGATAAACATAACACAAAGGAGGCTATTGCCAGTTATTTTAATCAGTGCACTAGCACAAAATAATGATAAAAACTCCAAAACTGTTAATTCAAAATGCATTTAGAATTTAAATGGTGTGCTTGAGTTGTCCCATCCCCAAAGTAAAGCCATGGAGGTAAAAAAAAAAAAAAAAAAAGCAAACGTTTATTAAATAATAATAAAGGGGATGAACATATGATGTAAAAACAATAAAAATAAGTAGAAGGAAAACAGTAACCATATTGCTTCTCAGGATCTGCCTAAACAGGCCTTAAGTATCTTTTTTCTCATGCGGGTGGCTGTCCACTTACCCAACTTAGTATCACACCTGGGACTCTCAAGTTCACCTCTGCCTCTTTTTCATCAAATCTTGGCTTCTCTTCCTCCTGCCCATGCAGCCTTTGCCCAGACTCACTTTCCACCCACTAGCACACTGTAACAATGACCAGAAAGAGCTTTTATGGGTCACCTCCAGTCCCATGAATGTCTTCTGGTACTCATTGTGCCTTACTCTGAAGACACCGCAAGGTGGGCAGTCCAAGGTTTGTTTTAAATCACCACATATGTGTTGTTATTGTGATGTGTCTTGCTACTGGGCTGTGATTGGCCGAGTCTTTGGGGAAAGCGTTTTGTGTGGGCTCAGGGCACCTTCCTAGAGACAGCTGAGTGACAGGATCAGGGGCAGAGTGGAGCTAATAGTAAAAGAGCAGAAAGAGATTCCCCTGGAGATAAGCAGTTCCTTTAACAGGTTGTCACAGTATCATAGACTTCTACCACCACTTGTAGACACACAACAACGTACTGCATTGTGGATTGAATGTTGCTAGGCAATGCAGAATGTTGCATTCGTGGTCTGTACTACTGTAGCACTTTCATAAGTCTTGCGAAATGCGTTTTACTCTTTGAGTTTCTGGCGGGACCACCAGCTGGACCACACAGAGGTTTCCTCTGGGCCATATATGACCCGAGGATCGCCACTTGAATAGGCAGGCTCTACATGGTCAGTAACTGGGTGCAGATTCAAAACCAGGTTAAAGGATCCACGAGGTCAAAGTGTTTCCTACTGTGCCACCCCTAATTAAAAACTTAATACGAAAACTAAAATGAAACATAAACATAATACATGATGCTGAAACATAAAGTATCTATCTATCTATCTAAAGAAGCATCATGCAATACAGTATACATTAAAATATACAGGGTTTATTATTTCAAAATCCTTTTTCTAACACATTAAATTGCCTGGGCAATTAGTGGGGTTCAACTCCCATTGTGCCCCCATTCCAGTTCACATTACTCTCCAAAACAATATGCCACTGTCCGCACACTTTACCCATCACTTTCCATTCACACTTCTGCATATCAACTGCCAATGACTCTCTCCTCATGCACCAGCTATAATGACTTACACCCACCATTCTGCCAAACTCCCAGCTACCCAGGACTGAGTAAATAAACAACTATGGAATCTGAAGAAATATTTTGTTAACACAGCCATACTTGGGTGTATCAGCGGTGGTCAGAAGAATGAATACAAGTCAGTAGGGAAGGACTTTATTGAATGGTACAAACTGAAAAACCTGCGCTGCAATATTAGTAAGACCTTAAAGGAGACAATCGTAAACTTCAGGAAGGTCAAGCCCACTCTGCCACCAGTTCTCACTGTTGGTGAGGATGTGTTGTGGAGGTAATGAGGACTTACAAGTACCTTGGGGTGTATCTGAACAACAGGCTTGACTGGAGTACCAACACAGATGCTGTATACAGAAGGTCAGAGTCACGTCTGTTTCCTGAGGAGGCTGAGGTCGCGAGGTGTAGACATGCCATTTCTACATGATTTCTACCAGTCTGTAGTGGCCAGGGTACTTTTCTGTATGGTAGTGCGCTGGGGAAATGGCATTAGTGCAGATGATGCCAACTGATTAAATGAGCTTATTAAAGAGACAGTTTCAATCTTGGGAATCAGACTGGACTCGCAGGAGGATGTGGTAGAATAGACAGTCACTCAGGAAGCTGCTTACTTTCCTGGACAATGACTCTCACCCCCTGTATGAGGTTTTGGCTACACACACAGGAGCACATTTACTAACATATTGAGACAAATGTGCTTCTCCAAGAAACGGTTAGTAAGTTGTTTCTACCTTTAGCCATTAGGGTCTATAATGAGCCACGCCTTGGCTAAAGAGGTGTTGTTCCATGTTTGCAGAATGGTAATGAGCTGATGTAGTAGACATCTTAACAGACAACAACAATATCTGTAATAAACTGTATAAATTGTAACTTAAACGTATGTGCAATTCTATTCACTTAGTACATTCCAAGACTTTGTAAATTTACATATAATTGTAATGATTATTATTATTATAGTTAAGTCTTGTTATGTGAATATTTGTAACTTGTCAGAAAACAACATTTATTATAATTCTTGTTATATGTATATCTGTGCCTCTTTTGTCTACTGCTGTAACTCTGCCATTTCCATTGGATTAATATATCATTTTTCTATTCATGTAAAAGAACTTAGAAATACATACATATTATAATTCACCCTGCTCTATTCCGATTCCATCCATCCATCCATTATCCAACCCACTATATCCTAACACAGGGTCACGGGGGTCTGCTGGAACCAATCCCAGCCAACACAGGGCACAAGGCAGGAACAAATCCCGGGCAGGGCGCCAGCCCACCACAGGACGGACGGACGGACACACACACACACACACACACACACACACCAAGCACACACTAGGGACAATTTAGGATCGCCAATGCACCTAACCTGCTTGTCTTTGGTCAATATTCTGCATTCAGTGCCACTCCTGTCCATAAAATAAGACAGGGGTAGGCAATGTCAGTCCTGGAGGGCTGCAGGTTTTTGTTCCAACCCTATTTCTTAATTAGAAGTCAATTATTGCTGATGAAGCACTTATTGCTCAAGTGACATTTTCATGCTTTCATTTTAGTGGTTTCGCTTGTTAAGGTTCCCCACCCTTAATTGCTTATTTCAGTCTTAAGCAGCTGCAGTCACTGTTTTGACAGCTCCTTATTAGCAATAAGATGCAAATGACAAAGAAGCCAGTAGTTCCCCATCATGCACTGTCTGGTTTAATAAAACTCTTAAGAGAAAACTGTGACAGACTGAAAATGATCTGTTTTAGGCTTCAGATCATTTGGGTGATTTCCTTGGAAAAGAAAAATCTACAATATAAGAACATTACATTGCAGATAACCATAAAATTAAATAAGGTCTGAGACTGGTAAGGATTGGTTTCTGTTTAAGCAATTGGGTTGTGATGAAAACCTGCAGCCCCCCAGGTCCAACATTGCCTACCCCTTGAATAAGACATCAGAGTGATTGGAAACCTTAGGATTCAATGGCTACTGGCACAATCTTAGTTCACATCATTTTTTACATTTGTTTATAGGCTATAATTATGAGGAGTTGAACAAAATCTTCCCATCTCCAGCTCTATTCAGAGAAAAAATGTTAATTGGAGTTTTTTTTTGTTTGTTTTGATCACTTCTGTTGACAATTAACTGTTTTATTTCATATTCAGCAGTTCTGTTTTACTGTTCGTTCACCGTAATATGTGTGTTTATATATGTAAATGATGGGTTCGTACCTTTCTGTAAATATATGTTTTGAGCCTCTATATAAGAATGTATTATACAAAAAATAGAATCAAATTTATATATCTCATTTTAATTAATACATTCTCATTAACAGGCAATATTTCAAAAGCTACTTACAAACCTACAAGCCATTCTTTCTCACGAGGTACGAATGAAGAACGACACGTCCTCTTGTTTTTACATACTGCGATACAACTAAGGATTATCTGGCACTCAAGTCCTAAAATTACACAAATATAACCTTAGGTGTCAAACAATACGAAACATTTAAATTTGTAATTTCGGAATATACAAGGCACTTGTGAAAAAATAAGTACACTCTAAGATATACCGTATAATCACAAATATATTTGCAAAGTTAATATAAATTCAACATAAAACTGCTTCACTCTTTATTTAGCAACGAACTTACCAGCAAAATGTTGACATCCTAAAAATGGATAAAGAAAAAGTGTATGTCTTTTTTTAATTAAACACATCACGCCATTTTCATTTATGCCCATTTGTAACAGTATACAAAAAAACTGCATGTCTGCGCCTGCGTGGCGCAACCTGATGACGTAAGACAAAGTCAGATGACGCTTGATCTGTCGATATATTTTGTAATTCATTGTCCCCGCTGAACTCGACGCAGAAGAGGTAGGATCGATTTTTTAAATCTCTACATATAATATTTATTTGACCACATTTGCGTTGTTTAAGAGATCGGGTTTGTTGTCATGATTGTTTGTGCAGTCGCGATTCAAAGCCGGAAGAAGCGGAGCTGCCCTTCTGATTGTTGTCTTCGTGTGTGTCACCGGCAGGGCGTTGTTTCTACTTTTTGGATGTAATATCTCATTTGAAAGAACTGTGGAGGTCAGTGACAACTGGTGAGATAAAGACACAGCCTTTAGGGCTTCTCAAGGTGTCAGCTTACTGGCGCTACGGTGTTTTTTTTCAGAGAGATTTGTTTTTTTGTGCTTTGAGAATGTTGATTGCGTTTAGTTTTATTCTTTGTAGTAAAAGCAAGTTTCTTCCTATTATTTAAATCCCATGCAGGGACGAAAGTGCTGTGCCAATTCTATTAGTTACGGTACATTGCATTCTCGTTTCTCCGGCTGATTAGATCGTTAAATAAGGGCCCGTTCTCCTAGCACTAAACTAACGGGAAACAATGTCCTGTCAAGCCTCGCGTTATGCCTGCACCATTGTAACTAACTGCCAAAATACTGTTCAGTATGAAAACTGGTTTAATAAATCGTTCATATTTTTATTGTTATTAAACGATTTTGCTTACTGTGGCATCTCGCCAGTTCTACTGTACGTAAACTAATGTGACACAGGAAACTGGAGGCCGAGGGGTGGAGCTGCTAAATCTCATCGCTCCATGTAAATACTAAGGATAGCTGCCTTCGTGGATAGGTCTCATGTTGACTTAATGGGATGTGTGTGTGTGTGTTTATAGAAATCTCCACGTGGCTTGCGGTTATTGCTCTGAAAGTCTTTACCGCCATCCAGTGAGTCTTTGCTGTAGTGAAACAAGTTGCGTCTTTTCATAAATATAGTTGAGATTGCCTTCTACTTTAGCTGCGCACGTCTAAAACAAGACCTACACACAGAAATGTAATGATGACTCTGCGTTATTTATTGTGGGCACTGTCATCCTTTCCATTGTCATTGTGACATCACTTCAGGAGTGGCCCACCTTGTCAGTAAGCTGATTAAGAAGGCTGAAGGAGTAACGGCGGAAAGACTGAAGACAAAAATGACGGCCATTGTAAACAATGCTGCACATCCCCACTCAGAAACATTAGCCTTGAGGACTTTCAACCAACAAGTTATTAAGAAGTGTGTCTAGAAAAGCTGCGGGGCTTCTTTATACTAACAGCAGCATGCCTTTGTAGTGCGCTATTATTTTTTCCTTCCTTTTTGGTTTGTAATTGCTGTGTGTTTGTTTTGGGGGACATTTGTGTCAGAATATTTCTTGAGCATCTGTAAAAGCTAAATTACACCATTGGGACAAATAAAGATCAATACCTCTAATCTTCCTCTTTCTCTCTCTGAAAGTATGGTATTTATGTAAATATTCGAGCCAAAACTATTATTTTAGGATATTTTTGATTATAATAAACACCTCTCCTACATTCTTTCTTATATTAAACAATAGTCCCACTGAAAAAGCAATTGTTGCACTTCATCTTAAATTTCATGTTTTATTACCTTTCGTTTGGTGGATTTTCTTTCAAAATACTAGCTTGTTTCTACATTAACTTTAAAGGACAAGCCTGGTATTTTTCAAGTCGATTAATTAACTCCTCCTTAAGGCAGATTGTCTTGTTAAATTAGTCATATATAGTGACTACAGTAAAGAACAGGTAAATAAACAATGTAAAAATGTTCTTCTTATAAAGTGTGAAAAAAACACAACGCATAAGGCAAAGAGGAATTGACAAAAGCTAAATATTTAATATAATTCTTGCAAAGAACAATTTGTTTGGTACTTGTGTGTTATAACCCCAGTACTCAATCCAGATAGCACTACTCCATTCACTCCCCGCCACAGATGGAGAACTAAGTTGAATGACGATGACCCTTTCGATTTTATACTTAACAACATTCGAAACTTCGTGACAGAAGTAATATTTCAAAAGTAATTAAAAATCAAATTTTGCATATTCTTGTTTTTCTTTTGTAAATAAACAAATGTAAAAAAAAATGAAGTTTTTCTCTTGTCTGTGCCTGTGGTGGGGTTATAACACGAGTACCATTTTTTTTTAAATATGTTAAAAATAATTCACGCTCAAGTGCCCTCCCTACTTGCTAGCACATTCTTTTATTGTTTGTTTTATTAGCCACATTATCCATCAAAGACAGGTAATATAATACGTTTTAAAAAGTATTTTATCTTTGCCCTTACTTGTATCTTCAGTGGCTTTCCTCTGTGTCCTTCCTCTGCATCCTCTTGAGAGGCGGAGGCGCTCCTCTGTTGAGGGTGTACTCATGAAGCCTGCTTCTCAGAGTTTGAGCATGTTCATGTGAAGCCTTCTTCTCGGAGTCTGTCATTTCATTCCACCTTGCTTGCCTCCTGTCTGCTTTTATACTTCTTGTCTTGAACTTTAAAGTCTGACATCAACTCTCTGCGTACCTTCTATGCCTTTGCTCCTGCTCATGTGTCTCACACTCACACTTCCTTTTTTGATCGTGCCACCAAAGCCAAACTGACCAGTCAGGTTGCAGTAAAGGACCAGACTTTTATTACATAGCAGACAGAGTCTGGATTATACAAAATCAAGATAGCAATTCTATTGTCCTTCCCAGCTAGTCTCTCCTTCAGTTCATCAGCTGGGGCGTAAGTGTATTCTTGCCTCAAGAAAAAAGTTCCAAGAATCTGTGATAATTACTTCTAGTTTTCTTTCATTATCAAAAGGATTCCTCATAAATGCGAAACACATATTTTCTTAAATCAAAATATTTTGTGCTACAAAATGGAACTATTCAAGAAGTGTTATGGCGTTTTCAATCACCTGTTCACCCTTGCACCCTTTAGCCCCATTGTAAGCTGCACAAATAGGCAAAATATTTTAAAATTTATAAAACACTCTTCACCTTTGAACACTGATGTATGTGGCAAATTCATTTATACCATGATTGTGAAAATGTTCCTTGAAAACTACTGAACTTGTCTTTTAATGACCTTTGTACAAATGCGCTATCTAGAGCAATACTATTAACTGACGGCCAACACGCTGATGCCAGTAATCCATTATCTGATCCAACCAGTGTAGAATCATGTACAATTCATAATTATGTCGTCTGAGAAAAGGGTTATGAAGCAGTATTTATATCAACCAATAATAACCTTTGTAAGGTTATGGTGGTAGTATATTAATTTACTAAAGTGTTTTAATTAAATATCCAGTTTACTTTAAATGACTGCATTTAGCACTGTTTTTAATAGTTTGGTATATGAATCTCATGGTATAGGGTAATGTGGTGGCATAATGGTTGGTCCCGATGCTGCATAGATCCCAGACTGGGTTCCTGTTCTACTCACTGTGTGGACTTTCAATATTCTCCTCATTTGAGAGTGGAATTGCTGTTTCACATCTTTAAAAATATCTGTGTTAGGCTTATGGGAAACTCTAAATTGACCTGGCATGGATATGAGTGTACCTTGAGACAGAGTCCCATTCAAGGGGCTGTTCCTGTTTTGTATCCAGTGATGCCCAGAGCCTTCTGCCTCTCTTATCCATCTAATAGAAAAAGCAGAGAAAACCCAAGCAAAATGACACCTTTTATTGGCTAACTAAAAAGATTACAATATGTTCGTCATTTTGCTTGGCTTTTCTCTACATTCATAATGGCTAACACGGTACAACACCCTAGCACTATAGAAAAAGCACAAATGTAAATTTGTTATATACTAAGATGGAATATTTATCCACCTTAATAAAAAGTGTCTGTGTATCTGTTTGTCCTTCTGGACACATTCCAACAGATTGTGCATCACAAACGTTTGTAGTAATATAATTGAACACATTTGTCTTTCCAAAAGGTAGCGCATCACAAACCTCTATAGTAATTTATCCTTACAAATGTTTGTGATGTGCCATTTGTTGGAATGACAAATGCAATACAAGCTGTATTCCAGTAGATGGTGCACTGCAAATGTTAACCCAGAGGTCTACACTGATTACTAAGATTTCAACCTGCTATTGGTATACTGTATAATAGAAAAAAATAGTATTTACCACTTATGGAAAGGCTGCTGGAGCTTTCTTGTTATTGTGTGTGTGTGTGTGTGTGTGTGTGTGTGTGTGTGTGTGTGTGTTTTTCTTTTTTTCCCTAAATTAAAGAAGTGTTTGTGTCTCCATGGCCAAACTGAAGTGGTGAATCTCTGCAAAGGATGAAAGAACTGATGTTTTCTTGGTTTTGTATAATGGAGAATATTTCATCAACAGTAAAAGAATGTACTGGAAAGCAGTGAGGACACTTGAGTAATAATTATTAACACTTAACTAGATACTAAAGTCATTTTGTATTTCAATAAATTGCTCTTTGGGGAAGGATTATATTAAGCATTTTAACTTTGTTTCAGTTTACTCTCCATTGCCCTGTGTATGTGTGTTTTAACTTTACCAGGAGGACATTTTTACATTTTATTTATTTATTTTTGTGCTGTAGTCACATCTATAGTATGACTGATTTAACATTTTATCTCCCCAAAGGAGGAGTTTGTTGAGACAGGACAAAAGGTGTTCTGTAATGGGAAATTGAACTACATATTATCAGCTCCAGGAATTTTGGCAGAATCCCAACAGCACTGAGATAGACTAAATAATGGTTCTAATTCAATTAGAGTTGCCATCAGCAAGAAACAAGATAATTGTAGTTCTAAAATGTCTTGTGATTCCAAGCCGTTGCCTTTTTTTTTACATAATGTCAGGAGCTACTTAGAGGTTGCCAGTTATTCCAGGCATTTAGATTCACCCATCTGTTCCTCTGAAAAGCAGATAGAAACAAAAGTGTTCGTGGTCATCATGTTATCTCCCCTTTTACGTATCATCTGTGCAGGTAGGCATAGAACTGCCAAGAAGTGTTAAAAATGTACAGTATTCATTAAGCGAAGAGCTAATAGGCAGATTTTTTTGTTTCTTCATATTTCTTTAACTATATTAGCATTAAAATATGCATATATGAAAGTTAATAAACAGTTCAATTTGTCTTGTATATTTTTGTTGATACTGTAGATATCTAAAGCATAATATTTATGAATAGTCCTTGAGCCTCGTCTGTCTCTTTCCTCATATAGTCCTTGGATTTTTTTTACATTCTTAAATATGTCTGTGTCCCAAGGTTTCTTTGCTTTTCTTTTCTTTTCTTCTCCCCTTCATTGTTTTCTTGTGTACTTTACAGGTCTGCTTGCTTGAGATTCAACTATTTTTCATTTTTAATATTCTGATCATTTCTTAATAGACTATCTCTACCTCCTCCTACACTCCATACCTTTCAATTTTTCTGTGTTCCACTTTAGTCACTGGATTCTCTTCTGTTTTCTTCTTCCTCTTCAACTTCGCTTTCATTAAAACTGGTTATTGCTTGTGTTGATATCCACAGCATGAGGGAGCAAGCCTTCTTTATGCTATTTTGATACCTTTGTCACTCCTTGATGTAACAATTTTGAAATCTTGAACACATCAACACACTGTTGCAGACATAGCCCACCTTTGTGACACACTGTCTTGCAGCTTTATCTAGTAGAAAAGCCACTCCTCCCTGGTATTCTTGTTCTCTTGAGTAAGAATGGAGTGGAGAATCAATCCCAAACTAACTGTTTTCGCAGCCAACTATTCATTATTACTAGTGCAAATTAAATTATTTTACTGTTAAAAAAGCTTTAAATATTCACAATTTTAAAAATGCTGTAAAAAAAAATAAATAAATAAAATTTCCGGATGTGAGCTGCAAATACTGCCTTGGGGAAGTTGTGCGATAAAGGTACAGTATGCAGAAAAACTGTTAAACTTTTGAGTTCAAGAACTTTGCAGGTGACCTAGTTGAGTCGTATTTTGTTTCTGTGACTGCCTGCCACAAACTGCTGGAAAGCGAAACCAGGTAACCTGGCCTTAATTTATTTCGGTTTTGATACCGGAAACCTCCTTGCAAATTACGGAAACTCCCTTCTGTTGTAAATGCTGTGTTTATTCAGCCTTAGCTAACCATATTGTGACAAGTGTAATATCTGATCTGTTAAAATCCAATTTAAATGCAAGTTTCTTACATTTGTTTTAAATTTTAAAATAACAGACATCCACACATCCATCAGTCTCCTTAACCTATGTGTCCAGGGTAGGGTTGCAGCTGGAGCCTATCCAAACAATCATCAGATGCAAGGCAGGAGAAATCTCTAGACAAAGTGCCAGTACATTACAGAAAAGAATAGAGATATGAAATTTAATATGCCATTGTGTGTGCGTGTGTGTGTGTCTGTTTCTGGGGGTATTTTTTTTCCACCACTTAATGCAAATATTAAAACTTAAATCTGGTGATGGTAACTATGTTGCTTTTTTGTCCTTTTTAGGAAAGAAGTGCAGAATTTGTTCTCCTTGCATAAATCACAATGTCTTACAGAACAGGAGACAGCTATGGCTCACAGCCTAGAGATTTCAACACATTAATCCAGATATGCAGCTCCAACATCCAAAAAATCACACAAAACAGTAAGTACACGAATAGTCATGTTTTTATAGGCATTTTAAAGTAAAATCTTTTATGAATAATTGCAGATTCGTCCCATTAGGAAACAATGCCCTTTTTGTGAACTGTATAATGCCTGGTCATTTAAAAACAAAAGCTTGCATGAAAGGATTGAAAACATTTGAGTTCATTAAACGTACTTTTTTGTATAATAGACCAAATTTTACACATGGATTTATATACTTTGAATGATAATTAACATGTACCTAGTAATGCAGTTATAAAATTGTTCTAGTAGTACTGCTTCTGCCTGTCTGTCTGTAGTTGTCCAAGGTATATTTCAACATGGTCTCTATAGTATATAATAATAATAATAATAATTTTGTTTTATTTATAAGGCACTTTACATTTGTAGTAAACCTGAAAGTGCTACATAAAAAAATTTAAAGACACAACAAGATAAAACAGTAATTAGAGGCAATTTTGTTAATATTCTTTCCTAAATAGAAAAGTCTTTTAACTGTTTTTTAAAACCGCCCCACAATCTGCTGTGTTCTCAGGTTCTCTGGTAGGGAATTCCAGAGCCGTGGAGCAGCAACTGCAAAGGCTCGGTCACCCATTGTATGTTGTGTATATATATATATACATTGTAGTATATTGTTATACATTGTAGTATACTGTATGAAAACATATTACTGATTGTTTATTCACTGAAATGGAGTGTGTTGTTTCATAATGATTATTGTGTTAAAAGGCAAAGTTGCATGTATATTTTAAATAGAGCACTCGTCACTGAGAGTTTCATAGTGTTTTGCGAGTGTTTCATTATAACACCATTAAAAATATAGTAAAACAAGGTCATGCAGTATAAACAGAAGTGTACCACACAAACCGATATACCATGTAGTTTGAAAATGACTCTACTGAGTCCTGAAAGTTGGATAGGTGTCTGCAGATTGTATTGGATCAGCTTAGATATTAGCTGACCAAACAAGCTTGATGGCCCTAGCCGTAATGATGTCATTCAATAGTGCAGTGCTTTCCTCTGCCATAGTCTTTGTGCACTGTGCCTGAGTTGTTCCTAAAATAACTTTAGTTTAAGCGTATAGAAAATCTCAAATATTTTGGCCACATAATAAGAAGACAGGATTCCTTGCTGAAGTCTGTTGTGTTGGGGAGTTTGGAAGGCTAAATCAGAAGAGAATTACAGGGACAAAGTTAGTTAGACAGCATTAATGAGATCAAGCGTATGACCCTGAAAGAACTCGAAGAAGCAGTCTCGGACAGAGAGGCCTGGCGTGCTAAAGTTCCATCAAATCATGAAGAGTCCGACTTGACTGAACGCTTAGACAACAACAACAATAAGGGTATCGTCTTGGTAAAGCTATTAATTTGCTTTTGTATTTAAAGCTAGTGATTTATATACATACTAGTACTTGGTAACATGTAGACATAAAATCAAGTTTACTGTAGTTTTAGGGCAGTGCAAGAGTTTGTCTGGAGATATTTCATGACTTGTACTTTTCCTCTATACACAATGCAGTGGAATATATTTTGTTTGCAAGACAAGATTCTAATGTAAAATAAATTGTAGTGTTTTTAGTACTTAAAGCAGTATATTTTATATTATTTTCAGGATGCTAATTTGCAGCGTGATATTTAAGTGCTAATATACTTTTTATCCTCTGCAGCTGCCCAAATAAAGAACATGGTCAACCAGCTGGGAACAAAGCAGGACAGCAGCGATCTGCAGGAGAGATTGTAAATGTCTATCCATTTTTCTGGAACCACTATTTCCTGTTACAGGCAGTCAGAATCTATCATGGCATAAATTTGATAGTCATTAACCATAGGAAATAAGTAACTGTTGTAAAAATGTTGTGCGTAGGTAAATTCCAAGTTTATTAACTAAGCAATTGGTTTAATTTACTGTAATGCAAAATTATTTCAAATTATTGTACTTTGGACTGCAAATGGACGGAAATATTTTTTTAAAAGTTGATGCGACAAGAAAAAAAGAATTTGTTTTCAAGAATTAAACCAAAGTTTCAAAATAGGTATGGTTCATACTTGTGTATACAATTTACTATTCCCAGGCCTCATTAATGTTTATTTGGAATTTTTAAAATGAAATCGTTTCCTGTATTGTTTGTTGTGAGAAACGTGTGTTTTTATTTCTATTCAGACAACAGATGCAACACAGTACAAATCAGCTGGCAAAGGAGACCAACAAGCACTTAAAGGAGCTCGGATCCCTGCCAGTTCCACACTCTCCTTCAGAACAGGTAACTTCAACTTCTCTCCAGCCACTCCTTTCCACATACTTTTTGCTTAATTGAGGCATGTTGTTATGCCACTTTACCATTACCTCAATAAATGTGTTACCATTAATTTTTTTTTCACTTGCTTGTTTCTGCACTCCCAAATTTACACTAAATGTAGAAAAGTATTAACTATGTGATATGTGTTTGTGATTTTTTTATTTCCCTTAAGCCATTTATTGGATTAGAAAATATCTTTCAGTTTTCCTTGATTTAAGAGCATGTTAGCACTGTGAACTGTACTGTAGCAAAATTTCTGATTTATTTCTCACCCCCCTTCCTTGTGGGCATTTTTTGTTCTTTTTCCTTTAGAGGCAACAGAAGCTCCAGAAAGAAAGGCTAATGAATAATTTCTCTGGAGCACTAAACACTTTACAGGCAGTCCAACGGAGAGCAGCAGAAAAGGAGAAAGAATCCGTAGCCAGAGCAAGAGCTGGATCTCGCCTCTCGGTATATTGAGTCAACAAATATTTAAAACTTAATTTAAGCTTACTGATAGGTACAAGCATTTTCAACTACTTTTATATTTGGCTATCAGTATGTGAAATATAAAGGTTACTGGATTTTGTAACAAATAAATATATAAAGAACACAATTTTTTAGAGTTGTAAAAGACTGATGCCCTCTTTCTGAAAGAGCAGCTTTCCAGTAATGATATGCGTGGATTTTGTTTCATCACATATCAATTTTACTACACATGGGTTTTATCCTCTCATTAGATAAATTGGTATTCACCTTTTTGTTCCACGTCACATGCAGAAATGTATTTTTTAGAGTACTGTGTTGGGTAAATGTAGCATGTCCTGAATAAAGTGCTTGAAGAGTGTTTTATTAAATACCTAATAATTGCTTATACTTCATCTCTGTTGTCAGAAAGGCTTATTTAAGACATGTTGTAATCTTCTTGGCTGGTAGTGCCAGTCCTTGCTGCCTAACCTGCAGTCAATGGTGAGGGGAACTTCAATCTGATTGGTTATTAGCAAGATAACTAGATATTTAATCTCTGAGGCAGCCATTAAAGTAAAGGGGATTGTGGACATGGGTAGAGACAAGAGGACAGTTTTTTGAAATTAGGCGACTATACATGTTGAATATTTTATATGCTTTTTTCTTTTCTTTTCTTTTAAGACGTGTCATAATTCAACCATAATGTCTGCATATTGGACTTACGGAACATTTTCAAATATAATTATTTGCTGCATAAATTCCAAAAAGTCACATACATTTGAAAGATTGCTTAGATATTTTTTTGTGCAGTCCTTATTCAACAATTATAAAATCCTCTTCACACTGTGTAAGAGGTTTTTTTGGTAATATTGAGCATTGTAAACATTTTTAAACAAATATTACTTTTTTACTTTAAGGCAGATGAGGTACATCGTGATGAGCAGTTGGTGTCTTTTGAAAGGTAAGATGTTTTTTTTTTGGTTTCATGTTGAATGGGTGTTTATTGTAAAGTTTATGGTGTGGGAGCTTTAAATTCAAGCATCACATAGCATAAGTAGAAAATAGGGGTTCTTTTACTGTGTCCTAATTTTGCCTCAGTTGTTATATGGCTTCCAAAGGAAATAAGTTTTAATATCTTTTCTGTAGTAATGATGAATGGCCACAGTCACAGGCACAGACTGAAGAGGTTGCCATCACTGAAGAAGATCTGGAGCTCATTAAAGAGAGAGAGACAGCAATTCGACAACTTGAGGTACTCTAAATGAACTATACTGAGTTGAGAAAATAGATGGAAGGATTATATACAATACAATACAATTTATTTTTGTATAGCCCAAAATCACACAAGGAGTGCTACAATGGGCTTTAACAGGCCCTGTCTTTTGACATCCCCCAGTCTTGACTCTCTTAAGAAGACAAGAAAAAACTGACACTGAGCTATGCTGGTTACACTTGGTCAAATATTTAAATTCTTTTGCATTTTGATCTGGTACCCCAATGTGATTCAAAAGGGTATTTAAACACCAGTTGTTTTACTCCTGGTTGCTATCTGCCTAAATCCTGGCCACTCACCACATTCCACTAAGAGCTGCAGTGCTGGTTTCAATCCAGCCAAGACCTGCTTTTAATTAAAAATCCTATCATACTTACGCATACTTATATTTACTGCATTACAGATTTATTGTATCATTATAGAATGGCACCGTAATATTTATCTTTTATAGGAATTTTTAAAAGTATATTATGCCAGATCTTGAAATTTTGCTGTTATTTATTTTGAAGTGTCATTGTTAGATAAGCAGTTCATTAAATAGACTCCTGTCTATTGAAATATTTGGGGTAAAACTAATTTCACATAAAATTGCATTTTGACTGCAAAATGAGAGTAGGGACAGGCCAATTAATTGCATAGTTAATTATTATTAATGTTCAAAAGAAACCATGCTCACCATGTGAAAACTGGAATTATACTGTCCTGGAAAGATGTCTTAATTTACTTAATTTGTTGGAAGGTGTGTAATTCAAAAATAAATTCTTAAACTTGTTAGGATATTTATGGCCTACTGTAGGGAATTGTATTACATTTATGAGAATTGCTACAAGGAAAGATTTGTTGAAGTGACTAATTATCTGTTCTACGTGTTATAATCTTAACTGGCTTCTAAACTGGTCACTGTTAACTTCAATTTGAATAAATAATTTATTGACCATGTAAGATTTGGCTTACATGCTCTTACATTGTCCACTCCAAATCTCCATGGATATGTTATTAGCTATCAGTGTAAGAATTGTGTCCACCATTTTAGAATTATATGCACTATGGCCGTAATTTAAGACTTGCTTGTATTTTCTTTTTTCATTTCCAGTCAGACATTCTGGACGTGAATCAAATATTTAAAGATTTGGCTGTGATGATTCATGACCAAGGGGAGATGATTGGTATGCAGTCTTTATCCACTTTAAACTTGGTGTTTTTTGTTCACAGAAAGTGGCAACTGTCTTGTGTAACATGTAATGTACATTGGATTATAACAGCTGTATCCCGGGAGACATTTGGGTTAACCGTTTTTACACAGAATTCTGAACCTGACATCAAGGAGGTTGAAGTAAGCATAAGGGTATTGCTAGAAATGTTGAGGCTAATTGGAGACAGACCAGCCCATCAAGGTTGTTTGGTTATCGAATAGCTAAGTTGTTCCAAAATAGCATCCAAGTACTTTTTAAAAGCTATGTGAGTTAGTTGTTCAAGTTCCCACAACACTTAGTGTGTAGACAGGTTTCCTGGTTTCTACGTTCAAAGCATTTTACTTCAATTTCCAGGTGTCTTGAAGTATTTTTTGATTCTTTCATTTGAAAGCATTTTCCTTAGTCAACTTTATCTATGACTTTGAGAATTTTGAAGATGTCTGTTAGCTCCTCAAGTCTGTATTATTGCTCTAAATTAAATAGGTTCCCATTGTCTGTTTAGTGCAGAATATGTACTTTATGTGTTTTTTTCTTTTTTTATAAAAGATTATTTAGGGTGTTGTCATACCATATAAAACACTGTTATTTTGCACTTTTTACGTTTCATTTAGCAGTTGTAGAGAAGTTGTATTCTTACTGTGTTTGGTTTTGTTTATGTTTGGGTTCATTTGGTGGCACATTTTATGGACTGTCGCAGCAGCTGCTGTGACTGGGAGTGTGTTTACACACATTGGAGTGAGATTTTATGAAAATGGCCAAAAAAAAAGGATTGGAGATTGTTTTATTAAATGATCCTATTTTTTTTCCTCTGAGGTAATTTCTGACTCAGAAAGTAAATAAATGTAATTCTAGTTCACATGTTCCACACCATACCCACAGCAGTTTGTTCTCATAATTCCCCCCATACCCAGTTTACATTTCTTGACCCTGTTGAACTTTTTCTTGTTGCTTAATAATATACTAAACACATTTCCTCAGCAAAGCGTAGATGGTTGAGTCCAAATGAATTTTATTTGCAACAACTTGAGTTATATTCTGTATGTTAAGATCACAGCTCAGCCCCTGACCTCATGAATGTAACAAGTTCCTATAAGTTCACATGAGTTTCCTCCCACCTCCTATAGATGTACACGTTAGGGATGATTGGTGACCTTTATGTAATATGTGCCTTATAGACTGTTACCTCATATAGATTTGCTTCTTCTGTTAGTGCCTGTTGCTCCTGCCTACCAGTACTGGAAGAAATGGATAGATATAAAGAAAATGGAACCAAATCTAAAGATCATCACAATATATTCTTTCAGTATACTGGCATCTCGCAAACCCAAATACCAATCTAGTAGTCCAAAATGGAAAAACAAAATAATGGTTTTAATAGGAAAACCTCAATAAGTCACCAGCTGCCTCCCAACCCGAAACTCCCTGAGCACAGGAAGTAAGGCCATTTTGTATTGTGCCCCAACCACCTTCTGGGTACCCTGCCAAAAGTACTTCTAGGGTCCTGGCTGACATCATGAGTCACTGGGGTTGTGTGAGTAGTATAGACCATTGCGGCACCTGAGATTTCTGCATGTTACCTGCACTACAGAAATGCACTGGAAAGGACCATATTGGTTGTCCTTCCCAGTATGCCTGTGAGGCTACAAGACATCGCCCATAGCAGTCTGGGGAACTTTAAACCCTGCAGTACAGCTTATATTATGACCTACAGGGTCTTGGATAACCTGCTGTGATGGTAACATCCTTTGTTGGTCCATAAGGGTACAGCACTGTACAAAGAAAATTAAAACTGTCAAAAAATTGCAATTTAGCATGTGTGCCGATACAACATTATACATTCAGCTAGAGTTCAATGTAATGTCTGCAGTCTTTTGAACATGGGCACATTTCGTTTTCATTATATGAAACAGTTTTGTTGCATGGTACTATAGTTAAATTTACTGTTAATTCAACAAGATGTTTACACTTCTCTTGTGAAGAGGCTCCCCTGCATCTCAGTAAGTCTTTTTTTTTCTGCTTTGTTTTAATTACTAAAACAAATTAAATTACTGCATTCTTTCTCTTCACTGCAGCCATTTCCAACAGCAAAACATGCAAGCCAGAGTCCCATCCTCGATTGGAAGCTGGTCCATCAAAGAACGCTGTTAAACACATATATATATATGGGGGTTTTAGATTGCCTGAAATAACAGTGTGTATGCCTTTGAACTGTGGGAAGAAAACAGAGTCTGTAGTTGGAAACAAATACCAGGGGAATATGCAATCAGGGTTCTGCATTTTTATAAAAATCATCTCTCATTTTTAAGACATTTATTTAAATTGTGCAACATTACTTGTGTTGTCACATCAGCTCTTACCTAAAAACAGCCATCACGAGTATTTGAATCTGTTAAAGTGTTTGAGTACACGAGTGACAAGGCCTTTCAAGATCAGATCCAGTTTACTATGAAGAATAACACGTTTTTATTTGTAATCTACAATTTTTCAATTTATCTTCTATTACACCTTAATTCAAGTAAAAACACATATCATCTTGCCTTATGTCTCTAATAAACCACTTTACAGCTCTTATTTTAATCGAATGGTTGTTTCCTGGTGCCTAATAAAGAACTTTATGCTGGCTGATGTTTTTGCAAATGATGGCGCACACCCACTCATCATGGTGGGTCTTGCTGTTCCCACTTTATAACATTGTTACACAGTGAACACTCAACAAAGCCATTTAAAGGTTTGCCAGAAATAAGTCGTTTTGTTGTGGTTGCTTTGAAGTGAAAGGTGGAGCCATTTTCATGTGTGTATGTATGAACTTGTGTGTGTGTCTATAAAGTACAATTTTCCATCCTTCAATGTTAAGTAGCACTAAGCCAGAGTCATGTGACCTGGAAAAAGCTCCTTTCACTGTGTCATGAGAATTTAACTGCATGCATTTTAAACAGGCACAGTAGGTAATAAGTGCTTTGTGGGACTTGTTCATTTCAAAATGCATGAAGATTACAATTTCTACCTCTTCCTCTGCAGAGGTCACCTGTAATGTATTTTCCAAAACTGTACCTGGACTGGTCACCTACAATGTACCGTATTTTCTCAAACCTGATATGACCACTGGTGTAAGGCTGTACTTTTAGCCGCACACGTGGACACCCGTGAGATTGAACCTGCAGTCACACCCATGCATGCACTAATCTGGATTCAAAGTTATGTAAATATGCACATTCTATAGTGAATCTATACATTACATTAAGAATTCATATGTTACTATGAGGCTTTTTTTTTTTCCACAAAAAAAAAACTAATTTATCAAATCAAATAATATATTGTACTGTATGTCTAATGCCTTTATTTAAAACTATGTTGTTTTCTGATGGTGTGACTGCATAGACAATAACTGGATTTTGTGTTTAATCCTGCAGACAGCATTGAAGCAAATGTAGAAAGCTCTGAGGTGCATGTGGAGAGGGGGACTGAGCAGTTACAGCAAGCAGCCTACTATCAGGTATGTGTCGGTCATAGCGACGCCATTTAAAGCCTGGCATGTGAGTTACATTATGCCGACAGTACTGCATTTCTAATCTGCACATGAGCATGATGCCAGCATTTTTAAGGTGTTTACACTGAAAACAGTGTTCATAATTCAGCTTTGTTGATCTCTACTTTTCTTCTCTCAGATTTTGTACATATGTGTCTGATTGTTTTTCTTTTTTCATATGCTTGGTATTTTTATGTGAAACATTGTGTTTTGTCTTGCACAGAATTATACACTTGACCTGCATTGAATTTGCAATTGTGCATAGTTTTTTGGACTTATAAGTAGAAATGTCCATTAAAGAAATGCATTTAACTGAATAGTAATAATAACTAACAGTATTTACTAACAGCAGATTTTAGTGCTTTATTTTAAGAGACCAATGATTTCAAGTGTTTGAAATATGAACTTTAGGTAATTCTTTTGTAGAGTTCTCCTTAAAACTAGTAATGCAGAATATTTCAAATTAAAAATGTGTATTTGGTTGAATATATTCAAAGGTGAATTAAAAAAAATTATTAAAAAATTGTGTAAATTCTGTAATGCTTTAGAGTTTGTTGCAGCTGTTTTATACCAGCAGATTTACCCAAATAATCTGTCCTAAGTGTTACTATCATTGTAAGCTTTCAGGTCTTAATTTGGTTTGCACAGAGCTGTGATTCACATAGTATTAAATGGGAAAGGGTCACTTATGTTTTGTGGAATTTCTTGAGATGGATCCATGTGAGTATTTAACACAAACACACCGCTGCTTAGTTATGACCTGCTTCAGTGATTCTCCAAGGGTGACCACCCCACCCCACCCCACAGGGAAGATGCACAGATATTCCTAAAGGGGTTTCCCCTCGCCAGCAGATGTCCCTTTGTAGAACTGACGCAGACTGACCACACTCTCGCCCATCACCATGCAGTCCCCAAGGGGACGATGGTCGGCGGTTATTCTGGGTCTCGAAGACACAAAAAATAGCAAAATTGGATCATGAGAAAAAATAGTTTGAGAACCACAATTTTATGAAAACTTTGAATCACAGTGGATTTAGTTTGGTTTTTGGACTCTGATGAACAGAAAAAAGTATCTTTAATGTCAAAGTGAAAACAGATCTCTGCAAAGTGGTCTAAATGAATTACAAACATAAAACACAAAATAATTTATTGCGTAAGTAACCCCAGCCTTAATGTCAGAATTAAGTTTATGCACTTTGGCGGCCATGACAGCCTTGAGTCTGTGTGCTCAGATCTCTCTCTCTCTGTCACTCTCTCAAATTTTGAACATTTGGACATTACCATTTTTCCCCGTTCCAGACAACTTTACAGCTGTGCCATACTATTTCTATTTCTTAATGACCAATATACTTGGACTTCAAGGAATTTCCCAGTGACTTGGAGATTTTCTTAACTCCATGCCCTGATTTGTACTTTTCAATTGCCATTTCAGAGACTTTGCTTGTTCTTTTGTCTTTGTTGTGTAGATTCCACTGACTGACTTGCAAGTAGGCCCTTTCACATTTAGAGACATTCATATATAAATAACTTGAAACCCCAGACAGGTGACCTCCTTTGAACTAATTCTGTGACTCCTAAAACCCATTGGCTGCACCAGTGATGATTTAGGGATGTCCTATTAAAGGGGGTGAGGACTTACCTGATCACTGTTATATTTGTAATTATTTAGACCATTTTGCAGAGATCTGTTTTCAGTTTGACATTAAAGAGTCTTTTTCTGTTAATCAATATTAAAAACACCAAATTAAATCCAGTGTTGTATAACAATAAAATGGAAAAATGTCCAACGGGGTGAATACTTTTTATAGGCACTGCACGCTATATTACTGGAGTATGCATTTTTTCTCATGTATGCTGAAACATAAATGACACTTGTTCCTTTGTGCAAACTTGAATATTTAAAATTGTATTGTGTATTTCACTATATTCAGTTTACAGGTACAAGTATATCTACTGTATGACTTTGTCATGAATCATTGAGGTTTGCATAATATTTTACAGTCTGCCTTACTGTTAATAAAAAAACAATGTTTTGGTTAAAATGATTATGACAGGTTATACATTTGATCCATATTCATCATTTCTTTTTCCCCCCCCCTTCCTCCTTTAGAAAAAGTCAAGAAAGAAGATGTGCATTTTTGCCGTGGTTATGTCACTGATTGCAGTGATCTTGGGCATCATCATTTGGCAGGCCACTAAATGAGGAGAATGTTTGTTTTTTCCCCCAGAGATTTGACAGCATTGTTGTCCATTCAAATGGAAAACGATTTGCACTGACAGAGAAAACACTGTCTTTGAAATGAAATTCTCCGTAAGAGAGAAGCACACTTCCATGGAGCTCTTTTAGAAACACACTTACAAGTTCATGTGAAGACAAACTAGTCGTTTCTTGACATATGAATTCAGTATTTGTTATTGTAAAAACAAAACAAAATACATTATGTAATTTCCATGCTCATTCTTTTTTTCTATATGGTTATTATTTACTGCACAAACACTAACTCCAAAGCTTATTTTCAAGATGTGTAATATACAGTATGTATGAAATGAAAAAAATAACCTGCATTTAAATTATTGTCAAGATATCTAACTGGCAGTTTTATTTTCTCTTAATGAACTTAAAATCTAAGATTTTTCTGTAGTAGACATATAGTAATAAATAAAATATTAAATAATTGGAATGTTACAGTTCTGCCAAAATGAAGGCTATTCTTTGAATCTCTTTTTGATTATTAAGTCATTTCTGTGCAAATATTTGCTTTATAAATGTACTTTATAATGTTTTGGCGTAACAATTTTTTAAAGAAAAACCGTTGCATTTATATTGATTTAGACAGATCTGGTCTCTTCACTGCCTCATGGGAAAATAAAAAATACATGAATACTATCAAGCCAGGCTCTCCACACCTTCATTTGGAGGAAACAAAAAACAAACTGTTGTTCCAAAGCTGGCCACATTACTGGTGCATTGCTGGTATTTTAAACTTTTTTTATTATTGGACTGCCTGAGAGTAAAAACTATATCCTGGCCAATTATTTTATTGTTTTTTTTATTTATTATTAGTTGTCTTATTGGAGATTTCTGTGGTGGTGTATTAGTACTGTGAGACTTAAATGCGTCCATGTCAGGAAACAACCATTAGGAACTGACTCTGAATCCTGGACCTTCACTCAAAGCTGGAGTTCCTGAATGAGGATGTTCTTCAGCTGCTTAGTTCTTCAACCACCAAAATATATTCTTTGTAATAAAATTGCATATTATTTGGTCACTGATTACTTTAAGGCTTGTGCTTAACTATTGTTTGATTACATTGCCTTTAAAGGAAACCTCGAATCAAGAAGTAGGGAGGCCATCTGTCTGTTCTGTAATATGTAGGATGTGAACCCTAATTACACCAGTTCTCATCTGGTACTTGGTAATCTGTATATTTTTTATCAAATTATAGGAAGCAGTCCATTCTTGAAATACTACAAACAGTGGTGTTTCCAAATACTTCAACTGTAAGTATGCTTGCCCTTAAAAATGTGAATTTATTTTTTTGGTTAACATGAATGCTTGATGTTAGGAAGAAGAAGAAGAAGAAGAAAACACATTCCCTGAACCCATTTCTGGCAGCGATTTTTATTTATTTTTTTCTTCATAAGATTATCTCATAAAAATCCACATTTTTGGGGAATCTTTTGTGCATACATCGTTCAGTTAATTACCAGCTGGTCAGTTGCCAAACCATTTGTTAAAAAATTAAAGTGAAGTTTCATTCACAGTAGTTCCTCGGTTTTAAGACTAGAAACGTTTTATTGAGATTCATGGTTTCTTGTTCAATAGTGACATGATCCTTTCTTTTGTCATATTTGAGTATTTAGTTCCTACACTATTTCTGTTTATGAAGTTCTCTGTAGCAGTCTTGTAACTTTAATTATCCATTTTAGATGTTGTAATACAGCAAAAAAGACAGTGGGTATCGGCTTCAGCTGCTGTTAGGAGCAAGTAAAGTATTTTATTCAAGAAGTACATGAAGTGTGTTAATGGCTGGACACATGGTTGAGTTGGGCATATTTTGCCGCTTTGTCTGTTAAGCGTAATAACCATAATAAATCTCCTTTCTTTAGAGCAAGAATAAGTGTTTCCTGACGATATTTCAATCCATTGTAAATTTGCTTTTAAACATTTGATACTGATATACAATAGAGTTGAATAAGTGTGTTGTCAGATTAAACCAATTTTCTTTATTTTATAATGGTTTTGGAGTCAATTATTAATTTATATATTCTGTTGCAGTACTGTGCAGAAATCTTAGGACGATTTCTATTTAAACTTGTGTATCTGGGCAATAAGTGTTTATTTGCTTGTAAAAACACTTTAGGATAAATACAAATAAACCTTGATGCAATAGAAAATAAGAATTTGTATTGTTTTCCAAAAGCTTACCGAGATCTTATGAGATGGCAAGAATAATACTCTCCTTGAGCCACTTTAGCCATTTCATTTAATTAAGTTTCAGATGAATGCTGGTGATGCAGTTTAATAAATAACCTCATTTTTTGGATGTACACCACAAATACTGAGAGGTGCCATGGAGAGGTTTGGAGAAGACTCTGCAAACAAGCTTCAACAGACTGAAAATCATACGTCTGTGCCACAGAGGCTATGATGGCGAGCAATGACACACTAAGCCAGGTTTTCAAGATGTGGCACTCAAGCTGTCATAAAGCAACTTGGGAGAATGTGGGAAAGTTAAAGACGGACAGTGGAAGATCGTGAACACGACTTAAAGGGCACATCCTTAAGGGACAGGAGAGCTCCAGTGAAGTGCTTGGACTGCCTCTCGTACCAAAGTGCGCACTTCAGCTTTGTAAAGAGGTCTTATAAAAAAAAACAGGTCCTGAAGGTGGTGTTGGAGTTAAGAAATCATTCAAGCAGATTTCCAACAACCAGAAGAGAGCCTCCGGTACACATAAGCATGGAGCAACAACCAGTAAAGGGAAGAAACCTTTATGGAGTGATGAGTCTACATTTCAAAATTTAGGTTTGTAAATACATGAATGTGTCACAAGAATTAAACTGATGCTTATCTTCTGGGAGAGAGACAGTGATGGTTCCATCATGGTCTGTGGGTGCATTTCAGCCAGCTGTGTAGGGGATCCGGTCAAAATTGATGGAATGACAGCATGTGAGAAATATAAATAAGATGTGGATTCATTATGTTGTTCCTTCAGGGAAAGCGTTACCTATTGGCAAAAATCTCATCTTTTGCCACAACAACATCCTCGATCTTTCAATGAAGACCTACATGGGGTAGAAGTGGAATGGTAATAGTATTAGAATGGACACCCTAAACCCTGGATTTCATCATAATTTAAGGTGTGTGTGAGATCATTTGGACAGGAAAAAAACAAAAAGCAGTAAGACAAGTTACGGCAAATCCTGGAGGAGGTTTAGAAGAATTTACCGGAGGTCGTCTTATAAGAATTCTACAGCGGGGTACAAAGCAAATTTCCTGAGTTTTACATTTTAAGTGAGGCCACACACAATGCCAATGTGTTTTAACAATACGAGACATTCTTATCATTTTATTGTGCTGGTAACGTTTTTTGTGTGTGTGTATTCAAATGTTGACTTGCATATGTGAAAACACTTATTGTTCAGATCATTGACTTTAAAAACAATTGCCTTGGGTGGCCTAAGATGTCTGCACAACACTGTCATTTTCTGCATTTTTGAAAACCTGATGAGCAGCCTGACAATCGAGGTGGCTCCGCCCGCAAGGTTTTTGTATTTCTATTCATTTTTTTTAATGCCAACTGTTATTAGAGAAAATACTCCAAAGTACTGTACTGCATTGCCCCGTTTTACATGTTAAGTATCAGTAAACCTGAAGAGGACTACTGGGCGCAGGTCGTTGCACTGTGAACTTCAGCTGCTGTGGTGGAAGTGCAATGGGACAGACAGGTGCAAATTAGGATTTAGGACGCTGAACAGTTTGTTGAAGATTGTTCTCACAGAACTATGGATACTTAAGCTTCATCTTTTTCAGGGGGCCACCTGTACTCCAACAGGCCAAAATGGCTCTTGGCTTTCAAAAACACAACCAACTTGAAAACACACATGCTATAAAGAAAGGATGGGAAGTGGAAGAGTACAGGAATTGATTCTTCCGATCAGTGCAATGCGAGGGCTTGACAGAGTGCTTAATCAGGTTGTATCCAGAGTTGAGAAATAACTGTGATGCTGTGATTTGTGAGCCTGTTTTTTTGTTTAACATATAAATGCATATGTTTGCGAGCTGAAGCCAAGCACACATATCATTCATTTAGGGACCTTTAAAGGCTTTTAGTGATTATAGAGTAGATACAGTGTTCATAAATAATGAAAGAATGTGCTATAGCGGGGGTCTTAGAAAGTGCAGTCTTGCAAATGGCTCACTGAATGTGCTAAATTAGACCCCAATCTATACATCAAATCAATCAGTGGAGAGAAGGTAGGTATAAAAGCCTGTCCGGCAGCCTCAAAGCCAAGATGTGACGCTGACTCTGTGCCAAGAAAAATATCTCCACTCTCCACCAAAATGAAAAATTCAATTGTCAAAAGACCCCACTGAAGAACTGTAAGACAATCGTATTCTTCCAATGGCTTCTCTTCATCTCTCTTTTTGAGTAAAGAGTTGCTATGCTTCAATGTATATTAGGGGGGAGGCTACATTTTAAAGCAACTTAAATGTATCCTTTCTTTTGTACCATGTTTCATCTCCGCCGTGAATCTGTAGGGGTTCGGGGTGGACTGCAATTCTTAAAGAACACGTGGTGCCCCCTGTTGGGCACACACACATTCATCAGCTAAGATGCTCACATTGGGAGCAGTTCTGGAAACTGTTCAACTTCAATTTAAAAATAGTCTGTGTAGGGCTAATCCCATCTTCTAGGATTTCATAGAATAAAATTTAAGTTTTTATCTATTTACTGTTGGAACTATGAGAAGTCAAGCAAAATGACACCTTTGATTGGCTAAAATGATTCCAATATGCAAGCTTTCGAGGCAACTGAGGCCCCTTCTTCAGGCAAGATATAATCAAGAAGAAGGAGCCTGAGTTGCCCTTGAAAGCTTGCATATTGTAATCTTTTTAGTTAGCCAATCAAAGGTGTCATTTTGCTTGACGTCTCATTACATCCATGATAGATAACACGGTACGACACCCTAGTACTGTTGGAACTAGGAGATGCAAAATTTTCCTTTTTTCAATCATGCGTAATGATTCAAGCACTTGCGTAAAAGATGGCCACGACTGGTAAGCAGCACCACTTCTTCTTCCTTCCATCACCAAATTGCAGTGTTTTTAAGATGCCCTAAAGGTCAATGTGGTGTGTAGTGACGGTAAGAGGTTGACTGGGCTTGCATGGGTCACTTACTGAAAGCAGCCATCATCTCAGGAATATTGTCATACAGTGCGGCTGAGTATGCTGTTGACATACAAGGGCAGAAGGTTTTGAAATGTTAAGATCTCTCAGCAGGAAGAAGACTTCAGACAGATATAGAAACTATCACGGGCAAAGACACAGTCCAGATTACACCTGAGATGCCTGGATCAGTAGATAAGATGTCACTTCTCATCCATGGTAAATGAAGTGCAGTTTGTTTAATTGCTCAAGCGCTGCAGGTCTGCATAAGCCACAAAAAGATGTTGCTTGCTGAAAGAAGTGCAGCTTATTGGAGGCACCCATTACTCACTGAAATGCTATTTAGTGAACACGTAATGTGTGCCGAAGTGTGAACGTCTTACGTAATCACATAACTGAGAAATGCAGTACATACAATTGTGAAATAGCTGTTTAGTTTAAAGATCTGCATTTGCTGTGTGTGAGGAAAAGCTTATTAAAGGAATGACCTTGATGCACCATAAATAAAGTGTAACGATCATGACAATCTACTTTATAGTATCATTTATTGACCTGAATGGCAAGGCTGTGATGGCTGGCACTGCTATGTCATACTACTCTCCCTATTTAGTTATTTATTTTTGACTGCCTTCCATGTTTATCGTACCTCACAGCCTGTTTTGTGTTTTTGTGTGTTCTACTTGTTTTGTTTTTTCCTTTTTCTCTCCTTTTTTTCCCTCAGCTAACAAGTCTCCTCTTATGTTTGTTTGTTTTTTCTGCTTGTTTTTAAGTCCCTGAATGGCATGGCCTATCTGACTGACCTCTTACACCCTTACTCTCCTTCATGATCACTAAAGTCCTCTGACCATACTGATCGTGACGCGATCTAAACTTGAGTTTAGAGGGGGCCGTGCTTTTGCAGTAGCTGCCCCTAAGATTTGGAATAATCTGCCCTTTTACTGTATGTTAGGTCAGCACCAACTTTGGTCACTTTTAATTCCTGCCTAAATGCCTATATTTTTGCCTCAGCTTTTTAAACTTGTACTTTGGTGTTTATTTTGGTGCATTTATTTACTGTATATAATATATGTGTATGGGAGGGTGTTGGTGTATTTATGGAAGCTGTACAGTACCGCACTTCAGTCGACTTCTGTTGTTTTAAATGTGCTCTGTAAATAAAATTAACTTGACTTAGTAGTATTGCCTCCTCATGTCACCAAGTCTGGTAGCCATGGTCACATCACCCCATTTATAAGGTCATGGCTGCCATCTCTGCGCCACCTTGAAAAGAAGGTCCGGAGGTGGGCCAAGATTATTGTGCCTCATTTGTGTAGAAATGTCAAGACGCTCTCATTATGGCACTTTTGTGTGTTTGCTTTTCACTGATGAAAATGGCATCTTCATAGCCCTACGGTGATTTTAGTATCCCATTAGTTATGTCACAGGGAAGTGCTGCTGCTCACTGGACAGTAGGGGTCTGCAAAGTGGATTCTGGAGGGCCGTAGTGGTTGCAGGTTAATAAGAAGTCATTCACTGCTGTTGAAGCACTAACTGCTCAAGCATCATTTCTATACTCGCTTGTTAAGATTCCCCACCCTTAATTGACTTTTTTAATCTTTACAGTTACTTATTAGGCTGACACCTTTATCCAAGGTGACTTACAACATTTATGATACAATTGGAGCACAGGCAGATCAAGTGACTTGTTTAGGATCACACAGTGTCAGTAGTGGGATTTGAACCCACCACCGCAGAGTTTGAGGTCCAATGTCTTAACCACTACGCCACAGTGCCTAATCTTAGATAGATGTATACACTCTTTGTTCTTCTTCTTGTTCTTCTTGTTGCTCCCATTAAAGGTTGCCACAGCAGATCATCTTCTTCCATATCTTCCTGTCCTCATCATCTTGCTCTGTTTCACCATCACCTGCATGTCCACTCTCACCACATCCATAAACCTTCTCTTAGGCCTTCCTCTTTTCCATTGGCCTGGCAGCTCAATCTTTAACATCCTTCTCCCAATATACCCAGCATCTCTCCTCTGCACATGTCCAAACTACACAACCTTGCTTCTCAACCGTCCAACCTGAGCCGACCCTCTAATGTCCTCATTTCTCATCCTGTCACTCTTTCTAAATGCCCCTTATTAGCAGTAAGATGCAAATGACAAATGAGCCAGCAATTCTTACTCTAACGTGTCCACACTTACTCCTCTGTGTTTCCATTGTAGAATTCCTGGTTTGATATAATATTTGGAAGGAAACTGGAGAGAAAAAAAGTGAAGGACTGACAATTACTAATCTGCTTCAGGGTGGAAATCATTTGGATGACATCCTTGGGAAGGAAAAATGAGGCTTTATAAGAGCGAGATCACATGGCTGAATGAAAACACTAATAAAATGAAATTAGATCTGTCATTGGTAAGGAGTGATTTCTAATTAAGCAATCCGGTTGGAACAAAAATCTGCAGCCACTATAGCCCTCCAAGTCTGACTTTGCAGACCCCTGGTCTATGGGGTCAGGTTAGTAAAGCAAGTCCTTGCAGGCTCTAGTTAAGGCTACTGTTTTCTAGCTCTCCATTATTTATATCCCTATTGCAAAGTGTTTTCCATATCTGTCTCCTATCACTGTGGAGGACAGACAATCTGGTGGTACATTTTGTGCCTTCTTGTTTAACTGTCATTGCATGGAGTTTGTGTGTTTTACATGTGTTCTTGTGGGCTTTGTTGGAAGATTTCAGTCCAAAGAAATGGTGTCAGGTGGATTGAGCTGGAGTGAGCCCATATTAGTGATCCCTTAGGTGGACTCTTCAGAGTTGGTTCCCTGCAACCTTTTGTGCTGGAAAAACTGGGATCAACAAAATGGTGACTGGATGACATACAACTAGAAAACAATAGGTGTGATGTACTGTCCATAAACATTTGAATGGGTTACTGTTTTGAACTCTAAAGTGAAATGAAATGGATTGATGGATATGATGACATCCTTCCCAGGATTTAGCAGATGATTAAACTTTTGCTTAGAATGCGTGGGTCTCAGTACATCATCATTCTGTGAAAAAATATTTGCCCCTTCCTCATTTCCTCTATTTTGGCTTGTCCATAACACATACAGTGCATCCAGAAAGTATTCACAGCGCATCACTTTTTCCACATTTTGTTATGTTACAGCCTTATTCCAAAATGGATTAAATTCATTTTTTTCCTCAGAATTCTACACACAACACCCCATAATGACAACATGAAAAAAGTTACTTGAGGTTTTTGCAAATTTATTAAAAATAAAAAAACTGAGAAATCCCATGTACATAAGTATTCATAGCCTTTGCTCAATACTTTGTCGATGCACCTTTGGCAGCAATTACAGCCTCAAGTCTTGTTGAATATGATGCCACAAGCTTGGCACACCTATCCTTGGCCAGTTTCGCCCATTCCTCTTTGCAGCACCTCTCAAGGTCCATCAGGTTGGATGGGAAGCGTCGGTGCACAGCCATTTTAAGATCTCTCCAGAGATGTTCAATCGGATTCAAGTCTGGACTCTGGCTGAGCCACTCAAGGACATTCACAGAGTTGTCCTGAAGTCACTCCTTTGATATCTTGGCTGTGTGCTTAGGGTCGTTGTCCTGCTGAAAGATGAACTGTCGCCCCAGCCTGAGGTCAAGAGCGCTCTGGAGCAGGTTTTCATCCAGGATAACTCTGCAGTCATCTTTCCCTTTATCCTGACTAGTCTCCCAGTTCCTGCCGCTGAAAAACATCCCCACAGCATGATGCTGACACCACCATGCTTCACTGTAGGGATGGTGCCAGGTTTCCTCCAAACGTGATGCCTGGCATTCACACCAAAGAGTTCAATCTTTGTCTCATCAGACCAGAGAATTTTCTTTCTCATGGTCTGAGAGTCCTTCAGGTGCCTTTTGGCAAACTCCAGGCGGGCTGCCATGTGCCTTTTACTAAGGAGTGGCTTCCATCTGGCCTGATTGGTGGATTGCTGCAGAGATGGTTGTCCTTCTGGAAGGTTCTCCTCTCTCCACAGAGGACCTCTGGAGTTCTGACAGAGTGACCATCGGGTTCTTGGTCACCTCCCTGACTAAGGCCCTTCTCCCCCGATCGCTCAGTTTAGATGGCTGGCCAGCTCTAGGAAGAGTCCTGGTGGTTTCAAACTTCTTCCACTTACGGATGATGGAGGCCACTGTGCTCATTGGGACCTTCAAAGCAGCAGAAATTTTTCTGTAACCTTCCCCAGATTTGTGCCTGGAGACAATCCTGCCTCGGAGGTCTACAGACAATTCCTTTGACTTCATGCTTGGTTTGTGCTCTGACATGAACTGTCAACTGTGGGACCTTCTATAGACAGGTGTGTGCCTTTCCAAATCATGTCCAATCAACTGAATTTACCACAGGTGGACTCCAATTAAGCTGCAGAAACATCTCAAGGATGATCAGGGGAAACAGGATGCACCTGAGCTCAATTTTGAGCTTCATGGCAAAGGCTGTGAATACTTATGTACATGTGCTTTCTCAATTTCTTTATTTTTAATAAATTTGCAAAAATCTCAAGTAAACTTTTTTCACGTTGTCATTATGGGGTGTTGTGTGTAGAATTCTGAGGAAAAAATGAATTTAATCCATTTTGGAATAAGGCTGTAACATAACAAAATGTGGAAAAAGTGATGTGATGTATATGTCCAAACATTATTATTTTTCTCCTAAGTTGATTAACTTAGATTCTGGGACTTTAATCACTATTCTGTGATAATTGGAAGTGGAATGTTGCTGAACCTCTTAGTAGAGATGCTGTGTTATATTTTAAAAAGATCCACATCTGTCATTGTCCTACGTTCTATGTCTTTAATTTCATTAATATTTTAATTATAAGTATACGTCAATATAAACACAACCACATGTGCAATGCTTCACTTTTACCAAACAGGCTTTAATTCCACATGTCAAAAGTGTTAAATTAATATTAACAGTGCATCCTTTGACACATACACACACTGATTTTCTCTATTTGGGATGGCCACTTAACCTAAGGAGGTAAAGCCACACAGACATGGAGAGAATATGCAAACTCCAGACTCTCTTAAAAATAAGGGGGACAGAGTGGTTCTTCACAGGGATGCCATAGAGAGGAACCATTTTTGGTTCCTCTAAGAGCCATCTACATAAACATTCCAGAAAGAATCTTTATTTATTTTGATCTGTAACATGCACGAAGTATAACCAATGAATAAAAGATTACAGATTTGTGAAATACCAATGGCTTTATAATTTTGAACAGACTCTTGCCGCATACAATCACAAAGCTGAAGTTTAGGTTTTCTTGATTTGTTAGTATCCTGCTAGTCAGTTTACTATACTGTACATTAAATTTTTCTTTTTGTCCACATATTAAATACATTCTCAACGCCCAAAGAACCAATTTCATATGCAAAGAACCATCACCAGAATTAAATGTTTGTCAAGAAAAGAATATACAAGGAACCACACAACCCCAGTAAATTGCCATTTTAGAACCGTTATTTTTAAAGGTACCGGATGAGATTTTCACCTACAATGCTGGAAATGTAATTTGGCAGCAATACCTAGGTTCACAATGCAATATCATTATATGATCTGGACTACATTCAAAGGAAGATGTTTGGCTGCAATACTACTGTAGTCCAAAAGATGGCGCAGTCGTAAATCAATATTTCCGTGTTAATGCAATGTACTGTACATTTTTGCAGCACTACTTTGGTGATGGTGGTGGCACACCCAACAGTCTCGTGTCAGAGAATCAGGTTTGGTCTCAAAGCTTCTGCATTATTTTTGTCGCTAAACCTTCTCAAATCAATAGCATGGACTATTGAAATTCTAAAATAAAATGTCTTATTTCAGTCTAAATAATATGAATCACCACTTGTCTGACCAACTTATTTAATCACTGTAATGTAGTTTGCATAACTATTAAAATGTACACGAAAAAGAAATTTTCTTAATTCTCCATCCATCCATCCATTGTCTCCCGCTTATCCGAGGTCGGGTCGCGGGGGCAGCAGCTTGAGCAGAGATGCCCAGACTTCCCTCTCCCCGGCCACTTCTTCTAGCTCTTCCGGGAGAATCCCAAGGCGTTCCCAGGCCAGTTGAGAGACATAGTCCCTCCAGCGTGTCCTGGGTCTTCCCCGGGGCCTCCTCCCGGTTGGACGTGCCCGGAACACCTCACCAGGGAGGCGTCCAGGAGGCATCCTGATCAGATGCCCGAGCCACCTCATCTGACTCCTCTCGATGCGGAGGAGCAGCGGCTCTACTCTGAGCCCCTCCCGGATGACTGAGCTTCTCACCCTATCTTTAAGGGAAAGCCCAGACACCCTGCGGAGGAAACTCATTTCAGCCGCTTGTATTCGCGATCTCGTTCTTTCGGTCACTACCCATAGCTCATGACCATAGGTGAGGGTAGGAACATAGATCGACTGGTAAATTGAGAGCTTCGCCTTGCGGCTCAGCTCCTTTTTCACCACGACAGACCGATGCAATGCCCGCATTACTGCGGATGCCGCACCGATCCGCCTGTCGATCTCACGCTCCATTCTTCCCTCACTCGTGAACAAGACCCCGAGATACTTGAACTCCTCCACTTGGGGCAGGATCTCGCTACCAACCCTGAGAGGGCACTCCACCCTTTTCCGGCTGAGGACCATGGTCTCGGATTTGGAGGTGCTGATTCTCATCCCAGCCGCTTCACACTCGGCTGCGAACCGATCCAGAGAGAGCTGAAGATCACGGCCTGATGAAGCAAACGGGACAACATCATCTGCAAAAAGCAGTGACCCAATCCTGAGCCCACCAAACCGGACCCCCTCAACACCCTGGCTGCGCCTAGAAATTCTGTCCATAAAAGTTATGAACAGAATCGGTGACAAAGGGCAGCCCTGGCGGAGTCCAACTCTCACTGGAAACGGGTTCGACTTACTGCCGGCAATGCGGACCAAGCTCTGGCACTGATCGTACAGGGACCGAACAGCCCTTATCAGGGGGCCAGTACCCCATACTCTCGGAGTACCCCCCACAGGATTCCCCGAGGGACACGGTCGAATGCCTTTTCTAAGTCCACAAAACACATGTAGACTGGTTGGGCAAACTCCCATGCACCCTCCAGGACCCTGCTAAGGGTATAGAGCTGGTCCACTGTTCCGCGACCAGGACGAAAACCACACTGTTCCTCCTGAATCCGAGGCTCGACTATCCGACGGACCCTCCTCTCCAGGACCCCTGAATAGACTTTTCCAGGGAGGCTGAGGAGTGTGATCCCTCTGTAGTTGGAACACACCCTCCGATCCCCCTTCTTAAAGAGGGGGACCACCACCCCGGTCTGCCAATCCAGAGGCACTGTCCCTGATGTCCATGCGATGTTGCAGAGGCGTGTCAGCCAAGACAGTCCTACAACATCCAGAGCCTTGAGGAACTCCGGGCGTATCTCATCCACCCCCGGGGCCCTGCCACCAAGGAGTTTTTTGACCACCTCGGTGACCTCAGTCCCAGAGATGGGGGAGCCCACCTCTGAGTCCCCAGGCTCTGCTTCCTCATTGGAAGGCATGTTAATGGGATTGAGGAGGTCTTCGAAGTATTCCCCCCACCGACCCACAACGTCCCGAGTCGAGGTCAGCAGCGCACCATGCCCACCATATACAGTGTTGACACTGCACTGCTTCCCCTTCCTGAGACGCCGGATGGTGGACCAGAATCTCCTCGAAGCCGTCCGAAAGTCATTCTCCATGGCCTCCCCAAACTCCTCCCACGCCCGAGTTTTTGCCTCAGCAACCACCAAAGCCGCATTCCGCTTGGCCTGCCGGTACCTATCAGCTGCCTCCGGGGTCCCACAGGACAAAAGGGTCCTGTAGGACTCCTTCTTCAGCTTGACGGCATCCTTCACCGCCGGTGTCCACCAGCGGGTTCGGGGATTGCCGCCACGACAGGCACCGACCACCTTACGGCCACAGCTCCGGTCAGCTGCCTCAACAATAGAGGCACGGAACATGGCCCATTCGGACTCAATGTCCCCCACCTCCCTCGGGATGTGGTCGAAGTTCTGCCGGAGGTGGGAGTTGAAGCTACTTCTGACAGGGGGCTCTGCCAGACGTTCCCAGCAGACCCTCACAACACGTTTGGGCCTACCACGCCTGACCGGCATCCTCTCCCACCATCGAAGCCAACTCACCACCAAGTGGTGATCAGTTGACAGCTCCGCCCCTCTCTTCACCCGAGTGTCCAAGACATGTGGCCGCAAGTCCGACGACACGACCACAAAGTCGATCATCGAACTGAGGCCTAGGGTGTTCTGGTGCCAAGTGCACATATGAACACCCCTATGCTTGAACATGGTGTTTGTTATGGACAATCCGTGACGAGCACAGAAGTCCAATAACAAAACACCGCTCGGGTTCAGATCAGGGGGGCCATTCCTCCCAATCACGCCCTTCCAGGTCTCACTGTCATTGCCCACGTGAGCATTGAAGTCTCCCAGCAGAACGAGGGAGTCCCCAGAAGGTATGCCCTCTAGCACCCCCTCCAGGGACTCCAAAAAGGGTGGGTGCTCTGAACTGCTGTTTGGTGCATACGCACAAACAACAGTTAGGACCCGTCCCCCCACCCGAAGGCGAAGGGAGGCTACCCTCTCGTCCACCGGTGTAAACCCCAATGTACAGGCTCCAAGTCGGGGGGCAATAAGTATGCCCACACCTGCTCGGTGCCTCTCACCGGGGGCAACTCCAGAGTGGTACAGAGTCCAGCCCCTCTCAAGGAGATTGGTTCCAGAGTCCAAGCTGTGCGTCGAGGTGAGTCCGACTATATCTAGCCGGAACCTCTCAACTTCGCGCACTAGCTCAGGCTCCTTCCCCTTCAGAGAGGTGACATTCCACGTCCCAAGAGCCAGTTTCTGTAGCCGAGGATCGGACCGCCAAGGTCCCCGCCTTCGGCCACCACCCAACTCACACTGCATCCGACCTCCTTGGCCCCTCCCATAGGTGTATGGCAAAATATCTCTAAATGATAATTTGGCTTGCCATAATGCTCGAGGCAGGAGAAGCAAAAACGTCTGAAACTGTCTAGAAGCCGAAGCCGTTTTAATGGAGAAGGTTACTGTTTTCACATTGCTTGAAACACCTTAGTGACAGCTACTGGCAAATTAAAGTAATAACAACCACTTAGTGGATGTGCTCATGTGACACAGCAGTGTACGGGTTAGAGTTTACATGTGCTTTAATAACACGGTTGGTCACATCCATATTATTTCTCAGCAAATAATTCGGTATTTTGCCGTGTCAACACTTAACCGTGATACTGTGAAGCATTTTGCAGTCTGCGCATGTCTGCATTTTAACGCACTGAATATCGTCCGTTTGCAGAGGCACAGCACCACCGTGACATCATTTCAGTTTTTGGCAATTAAGTCAGAATGTTTATTTTAGGTTAGATGTTAGAGCGGTTAAGGATTTACAGCGAAGGGCAACATGAGCAAATGCAGGTTTTGGACATAACGTCAATGGAGTTGGTGTGAACTGTACCGAATTATCGATGACTTAAAGGTGTGGCGTTCGGTTTTACACTTACGTAGTTAATAGTTTAACTTCTGCATTTTATTTTTTCAAACACCACACAGAACCCTCTGCAATCGCCGCGTCGTTCGATGTTTACTCTTCTAATCCCGTTCATCCTAAAACTGCCCTGGTATTAATGCTCTGACCGCGGCTCTACTAATAGATGCTTCACGTTAGCACCGCTGCCTCTCGGCTTTTTGCACTTATATTTGATTCTCACCCCGGCCACTACTTTAGTGGTTTTTTTTCTGCGACCATCCTGTGGCCATGATTTTTTTTTTTTTTTTGGCAGATGCAGGACTCGGCATCTCGACCGGATGGAAGTCAAATACATAGAGTAAATTTGTGAGGGGTGTAAGTAAGCGTGTACTGTAATGTACTTTACTGACATCCCCTCCATGTTGGGATCCTGGTTTGCGTCCAGCAGTGCGCAGACTTCGCATCTGTTCAAAGAAAGACCACAGGCTATGTTTCTTTCCGAAATGTTTCCACCTGGGGAGTTTATTTAATGGTAACATTAGTACTTTATTCCACTTCATATCGTATCCAATTGAGTACACCCTTGGTAAAAAAAATCAGGGACTTTCGTGACTGACTTTGTGGGTATTACCTAACCATAGGTATTGCAGGCTGCACTTAGACCCATCTAATTCTAGGGGAAATGTGGCGACCCCTCTCTCTATGGTACAATGCTACGCCCATGAATTTAAAACTATCCATCCACACCTCCCTAAATTTTCTTAATCGGCTCACTGCATTATACCAATTTAAAATGAACACCAAGGGTGGAAGAAAAAAAAGGAGGAAAGGTGGTGCTGCGACACCACGAATTACATTAAAAACGGCTCTGGAGGAGGCTTATAACGCGTATAGTGTGCGAAATCACCAGTTTTACTTGGAACAGGAAAGAAATGGCGTCATCCTTAAACTTTACACTACTGCATTGATTGAGGACTTCAGTAGCACTAGGTGACAGCACTGCTAGCTACAGGAGCAAGTGTCCCTAAAGTCTGTCATATTGCCCAAAACGCACTGATATTCTAGTGTTAATGTAGCAGACCCTGATGGGTTGGGCGGTACTTTATTTGCCTGCATTGTTAACTTTAGCTCACTAAATAAGGTAGACGCATGAGTAGTTGTGGCTTCCCGCCGCTATTTAGGTAATGCGTAGCCTATTAAGAAAGTGGAAATGTTTACTAAAATTACGAAACAAGTATTAAGTAACCGAAAGGCTATCTGCTATGAATTACGAGTGAGAACAAAACGCTGCCCGTGTTTGGCAGTTCTGCTCCAACTGCAGCCACGGAGAGCCAGTCCAGGGATGCTGATCAGGTGGAACAACTATAAAAAAAGAAATCCCTTTTTAAAGGAAATCATGCCAATTTTGCATATGTAAATTAAATTTTATTTGGCAACTCAAGTAGTATTATAGAAAAAATATTAAAAAAAAATAAACACAAAAATTATTCACTGTAAAGAAAACCATATGGTAAAAAGTAAATGGAAGCAATGGGTGCCAACTAAAACCTTAAAATGACAATTATTTTACCATCCATTATCCAACCCGCTACATTCTAACTACAGGGTCACGGGGTCGGCTGGAGCCAATCCCAGCCAACACAGGCCATTTATTATTTAATTAGAAATACCCCCCAAATCTCAGTAATTTCTATTATGTCATTAAGTGGCAAAAGAAAGTTAATTCACAGATACTTCTTGTATTCTCAAGATAAATATCTGTTAAAAAACAAGTTTTAAATATTTCAGATCAGTATTGAAATCCTAAAAGAATGCAGATCTCTCATCAGTCTATAGTGTCATGTAATTAACTACCACAAACACTGGATCAATTTTTTTCACAATTTCCACTTAAGGTATTGACACCTGGTAGTATAAATGCAAACACAAGTTTCCCAGCTACACTCTTAAAAGTCCTGGTTCTTTAATGGTACTTTATGGTTCTTTACTTGGTTGTGTGGTTCTTCATAGAATTACTGTTTGACCAAATTCTGAAATCTTTAATGAATGTTATATTACCTAGCAGGTCACTAACAGATTAAGAAAAGCTGAACTTAGTCTGATGCGTGATTGTATGCAGTGAGAGTTCATTTAAAATGAGGAACCCTTTGGTACTTAATATATCTGTAGCCATCTATTTATTGTTACTGCTGTATGGAATCTACAGATCTAAATAAATAAGTTCTTTTAGGAACTTTCATGTAGATGAATTTTCCGGGATCCAAAAATGGTTCCCCTTCGGCTCTGCTCCAAAGAACCACTCTGGCACCTTTATTTTTAAGAGTGTGCCACTGTTGTTTTCTACTGGAGGGTCGAGTCACATGCTGAACATTATATTATTTCTGGAAGCCAGTGAGATGACAAACAGTAGAAGAACTGGGGAAACTCCTGCAGGGTGCTGGGAACAACCACCTGATTTTTTTTTTTTTTTACAAAAATGATGATGGACCTAAGAGAAATTATTAAGTTTTAAAAACAAAGGGTCATCACACCAAATATTGATTTTTGTTTTTTACTGTAGTGTGCTCTTTATAGTACATCTTTTGATATTTAGAAAATTTTCTTTTCATTACTTTTGAACACATCTTCACTTTTCAGATTTTTTTACATGTGATTTTTGTGTAGTATCATTATGTCTTTGACAAGCTCTTGAATGTGTCTCATTTGAATTCTGCTTGATATTCACTACACTATTTTTGATTTTCACCTTTGTTTTTTCTTTTTATAACATATACTTGTATATTTTTCATGTAGGAGTCAATATTATAAGGTTATAATTAAAATCCATGTATCATGCTATGTGAGTTGCTGCTACTTATCTCCAGTCCATGTTCATTATTTAATTTGCAGAAGGTCTCTGGATGTTCAAGCAAACAGGAGCATTTGATATGAAGACAGGGCTCTTGAAGGGAGGGGGAGATGGGACTTCAATTTAAAACTTCAAATTTGCTTAAACAGGCTTCTGTTTTGTTCACTACTCTCATTTTCCATATTAAGGATAAGTTAGCAAACACGTGTGTTTTGGATGTTGTGAGCTTCTGACTGCATAACTGACATGTGGTTCATGTGACTTAAGTAGCTTGTTATTTTTTATGGAGATTTTAATATTAGAACATTAGACATTTTTTCACATAAACAGGGCATTCAGATTAATAATTTCTCCAAATATATTGTTTGCTGATGTTCAGTATTTACTCCCACTGCTCCCTATTGAAGCCAATTAATTATATCAGAAACTTTGTTATCTTAGTTTTCCATGAAAATATAAGATTGAATATTTAGCCTGGCCATCACTACAAACCTTGATTGCTACATGGTTGTGAAAAAAGAATGTTACCCACAGACCTGAGACGAAGACTGGACTCCTTCACTAACTGTGTGTCTTCGGAGAATCCTTGGGTACCACTGGTTTGACTTTGTGTCGAATGAGCAGTTGCTCAAGGAGTCCCATATGAGGCACATTACCGGCATTGTGAAGAAGCTTCAGTTATGGCACTACGGCCATGTGGTGTGATTCCCCAAGGGTGATCCAACTCACAGGATCCTCATTGCTGTGGACCTGAATGCCTGGACCAGGCCAAGGGGACACTCACATAACACCTGGCTGTGGCAGAAATATGGGCATTTCCGGGGAGTAGGACTGGACCACATGTCTGCCTGGGAGGTTGCCAGTCAGGATTCCGAGCTGTTTTGTTGTGTTGGGGATGTGGCAACGCACTGTACCAGTGAATCCTCCCCAACCTGACCTGAAAACTACAAATGACATGGGGCAAATAATACTTTCAGTATATTGTATTCCTTTAATGGTATTTTTGCAAATCATTTTGTTACCAAATATATATTACCTTTAGACATTATTTGTATTTCATATGTTGTTATTTCTGTAACATTGTTTATGCATTTTTCTGCATAAATGGACACTAAAATAAAATGACTGAAATTTTGACTGATTCTGCAACATTTTGGTATATAAACCCGGTAGGAGTTTTCTCTAGGCAGCATGGTCAAATACCAAAGGCATCCCAAGAATTCCTGAACTGAAATTTTATTCTGTGTGATATGTATATTTTCAAACTCAGAATTACTTATTTAACGTGATATTGTTTTGTTAGAAATAGTGCCCATTTATTCAGTAAAATGATGGCCTTGGTTTAGTGCCTGGTGGATACTTTGGTAATGCACTGTATATAGAAGAAAGGAATGAACAAAAAAGATCAAATTGATAAATGAGTTTCACAAGAAGAAAACTCTGCCCTTAATAGAGGTAAAAACCAACTACTCTCAGTTATACTTTACAAAGCAGGGAATGCACACTGAACATATACAGCAGAAGAATCATTTATTGGAAGAGGTATTGCAATCACCTCCACAGCAAAAAGAAAGTGGGGACAGTAACCCCAATTACCAACTTTATGACGGTGACTCAATGCCAAACTTTCTTAAAATTGACATGTTTTCAAGGCTAATGTAACACCAATAACATGCATGGAGATTTGCATTTTACAATACAGTGCTGTGTACTTAATGGTTTGCAGTATCTTGCAGACTGGGGTCATCCCACTATGAGAACCTCCTCACAGATGGATCACTTTGCAGCACGTATATAGGAACTACATATGGAGTGCCTAGAAGAGTCTCAGGAAAACAAGCGGCATGAGAGTAAAGGCCACATTTACCATTACAGCACAAGCTGAGCTTATGGGACCCTAAATAAAAAGAGAAACAGAGAGATAGAGATTATTGACAGTTCTGCTGATTTAGGTACATACATCACACTGAGCTCCAAGGTTCTGGGAATGTTTCTGAAAAACTCTGCAATGTATTAGACTTAAAATTAATGTTTAACAAGCCATTGTATCTGATAGCAAGCCAAGCACCTACTGTGCACTCATACAATCATGCTACACACACTATTCTGAGCACATTACATACCTATGGATACTTGAACAAAGTAATGTACACCAGCAAGGATTTAAAAAAAAGAACATAAGGCACTTTCTGCGAAGTCAATAGCTGCAGACCTCCAAAAGCTCCAGAAAAGTGAGTAGAGAGCTTCATGGAATGGGTTTACATGGAGAGCAGCTGCATCCAAGCCTTACATCATCAAGTGCAATGTAAAGCGTTGGATGCAGTGGTGTTAAGCACACCGCCACTGCGCTCTAGAGCATTGGAGACATGTCCTCTGGAGTGACGAATCATGCTTCTCTGTCTGGCAATCTAATGAATGAGTCTGGGTTTGGTGGTTGCCAGAAGAACAGTACTTGCCTGACTACATTGTGCCAGGTGTAAAGTTTGGTGGAGGGTGGATTATGGTGTGGGGTTGTTTTTCAGAGGTTGGGCTTGGCCCCTTAGTTCCCATGAAAGGAACTCTTAATGCTTCCGCATACAAAGCCATTTTGGACAATTTCATGCTCTCAACTTTGTGGGAACAGTTTGGGGGTGACCCCTTCCTGTTCCAACATGACTGCGTACCAGTGCACAAAGCAAGGTCTATAAAGAAATGGATGAGCGAGTATGGGGTGGAGGAACTTGACTGGCCTGCACAGACCCCTGACCTCAACCTGATAGAACACCTTTGGAATGAATTAGAGCAGAGGCTGCAAGCCAGGCCTTTTCATCCAACATCAATGTCTGACCTCACAAATGCTGCCTGAACGAATGGTCAAAAATCCCCATGAACACACTCCGAAACTTTGTGGAAAGCCTTCCCAGAAGTGTTGAAGCTGTTATAGCTGCAAAGGGTGGGCCAACTCCATATTAAAGCCTATGTATTAAGAATGGGATGTCATTAAAGTTCATGTGTGTGTAAAGGCAGGTGTCCCAATACTTTTGGCAATATAGTGTGACTTCTCATTTTAATCACTTACTAAAATAAATATTGCTTCCTTACCTTGATAGTTGTAGAAGATGCCAATGCTTTCTATAAACAAATAAATAACATTATTTGTTAAATGTATATAATTTATGACTCTTTTGCCATATTGAATTCTACCTCACAAAGGCTCTCACATATGTACTAAAAAAAAATATATATATATTTTTTAGTTTATTGCATATTTTTAATGTTATCTTCTTTGCTGTAATCAGTATGCTAATGGTATTTGTAGCATTTTCATGTTTACTTTTCCTTTGCTCCTTTTCATGACACTACACTTTAACACTTATATGTATGTTTGATTTCTCATTTTAAATGCTTACTAAAAAATACTGATTTCTTACCTGGCTACTTGTGGAAGGTGTTATTTTGTCCTAAAACAAACAAACAAACAAATAAATAAATGACATTGTTTACCATAAAGTGAGAATATGGTCTGCTTAAATCTTATATTTTTTATGAGTTTATAACATTTTAATTTTTTTTAACATGTTCTATGTTTTTTCTGTGTCTGTGAGTTGAGGGTGCTTTGTACATTCCCAAATATTTAGCAATGTTACAGAAATATCTAAAATGGACAGGGCTACAGTATGGTGACTCCAGTGTTTGATTATTTTAATCTGTGCACAGTTTAGGCATGATGTTGAAATAACCACTAAATTAACTTATTTCTCTGTTTTTTAAAGTTTACTTTTCATTCAAAATGCTAAATAATATTTGGACATATTTATATGGACTTGCATCAATGTACAGTACAGCATTTTTCAACACATTATTTTATTAATTATTTTCAAATAGGACAGGTTCCAAAAGAAAAATACAGCTGTTATGGAGGTGAGGTAAACATAGAAAGTCAATGAAGGAGGAGACAGACAAGGAGCTCATCTTCTTTTCATTAAATTTCCCTCTAGTTAATAGATTAATACGTTACTCTCAGTCTTTACTAAGCTGCGGAACTGTGCAAGTACACACTATTTTGACAAGCAAAGCACTTCCAGCCTGCTGAGTTTGACATACCCTGCTGCAATAATTGCTACATGAGCCAGAAGATATAAAGACATAACTCCAGTTCTCAAGTCCTTATACTGGCTCCTAGTTAAGCTTAGGGCTGATTTCAAAATCATTATTTACAAACCAGAGTTCACATTGAGAATTCAAGATATTGGCCTGTAGAACAAGGATTAATAAGGTAACAGGTGAAGTTTAAGCTTTTAGTTACAGGGCTCCGAAGCTGTGGAATGATCTGCCTAGAAATATAAGAGATGTCCCTTCAGTCTCAGCTTTTAAATCCCTGCTGAAGACTCACTACTTTAGTCAAGTATACCCTGATTAGAGCGGCTGATTAGCTGTACATTTATGTTTGATAGTCATTTGTACAGAAATATAAGTATCACAATATCTTTAAACTGTTACTAACCCTCCTCTATTCTGTTTTTCTTCCCTGTATCTCGATGTGGCACTGGGTGACACTGCTGTACTGCCAGGCTGCATGCCTGCGTGTAGAAAGTCATCTTGGATAAGGGAGCATTGAAACTAAGGAAAGATTCTGTCATCAGATTAAAGATCAGACCCCACTACAGATCAGACTCCACTACAGAATGCACAGATTGGGGTGGGTGGCTAGTTGGCTAAGGTCTCCCAAACTGTGACTGTTTCTGGCTTTGTTTTTAACTTTCTCTTTTACGATTTTAATCTTGTTCTGTTGTCAACTGGCTATAGTTTATCAATTAATTAATAGACATATATTGTTGGCTTCCATTTATGTTTTTATTCTCCGTGTGTTTCAACAAATCTGATTTTTTATGTGCATCAGTTCTGTATTTAGTAATTATACTTCAGTAATCTATTCTGTTCACAGCACTCTGTGCCTGTACTCAATGAAGACTGCTATACAAGAATAAGTTGTAACTGTAAATGTTCTTTTAGTTTTGAAAAATTACCAGGGGGCTGGCATTTCAACTTGGGCTTCAAATTCTGACCAGGTGCTTAAATGAAAACCTGTTGTTCTCCAGATTGTTTTTTTTTTTCATCCCAAATTAGGTTCCAAATATCCCAAATATTCTTTAGGAAGTACTCCGACTCTCACTAACAACACAACATAAACAGAGTATTGGAGATATTAGAATACAGTAAGTCAAATCAAAGACAAAAGTAATGTTCAGTGCAGGACAGGAGCACGCACTGTTTCTATTAGCAAATGCACGGTCGCATTTCTCTACAAAGTCAAATAATCCTGTGCCTGTATTTTGTCGTTTTCTTATTTAAGAACGCAGCGTGCTTACGCACATCCCGTGTACACTTTTTATTTTCGCCTCCGACTTCAGCACCATTTTTAACGTGAAGTTAGGGAAACTTCTGACGCATTTCTATGCATGTATGCTGATTTTGCATTTAAAACAGTATACTATATGCAACACGTTAGTGAGGTGAGCGTTTCCATTTTTTCTACAGTTTGTTCATATTTCTTCTGTTTAGGGCTCATTGTGTTTCAGCTCTTTGTGACTGCGGTTCTTTTTATTTTTTCTGTTCTATTTTTTGCACATTTTATGTTATCTTCTTTGCTGTAATCACTAGATGCTTTCCGTGATTTTTGCGTTTTATTTTTCTTTGCAACTTTTCATTGTTATTTAGTACGTTTGCAACTATGAATTATTCGAAATTCGTCGTCCTAGCGTTTTTAACCATTTTTTGCCGCCGATTATTGTCGTTTCCCTTATTTTTCCAGTATTCTCTATCACTAAGACTTGAAGTGCTTTTCAGTTGTGTTTTACCGCACCTTTTGGTAGAACAACTGTGATGAACAAAAGTTTTACTCCGGGATTGGCAACATGTAATAGTTGTTATTTTCCTATTTCTGCCATTTTCTTCTTGTTTACTGGTGCATTTTTATGTTTTAATAATGACTGATACATGTAAGTAGGAAAAGTCTCGCAGTAATATTTAAAACTGTGATTGATATGTATATTTTTGGGTTTGCCGCGTCTCGTTTAATTTTAGTTTGCTTCTCGTCTAACAGGCATACTTTGTACACCACTCTTATCACAAATATATCTGACGTTTAAAAATAGCTTACTTGATTTGTATTCGTTTTAAGGTTTATGTGTTTCCTGTAAATTTCAGACTTGCCGATCAGATTTTCCTCCCTTAAATTAAATTGTTAAACTTTTATATACACGTAAAAATCGTGATAAGTATTAAAATTTAACGCTTTTTTTATCAACATACATTCATTTCAATACACTGCAAAATATGAAAGATAGGCTACCACACTCGAAAAATGCAAAATACATTTCTGATGATCCAGTTTCCGTCAGTTGTATATGCAATGGTGAATGAACACAATTGATATCCCAGATTTAAGAAATCTGACACACATCCAGTGGCATCTGGCAATGTAGCCATACTTAGAGAATTTTTTTTTTTTTAAATTCCCAGATGCCATTTTAAAATCTTATTTTACCAGTACTGCGGTGGGTTGGCACCCTGCCCAGGATTGTTTCCTGCCTTGTGCCCTGTGTTGGCTGGGATTGGCTCCAGCAGACCCCCGTGACCCTGTGTTCGGATTCAGCGGGTTGGAAAATGGATGGATGGATGGATTTTACCAGTATTAATTCCAAATCTATAGTTCAAACCATTTTTCCTTTTCTTTTATTATTTTTCTGTTTTTAATTATTTTCCTACAAAATTACCCATTGATGTACATAAAGAAATCGGAATCTAGTATCAGCCATGATCTGTGAGATATGCCCGCTATATTTCGTTTCCCTTGTTTAAAAAACACCCGCAGTAGCAAAATGGGCGGAAAAAAATGGCAGGAGACCCAGGTCGCTTAAAGGTAAGCCGCCTAAAATAGAAAGCGTCGTTACAGTGTAACTCGCGATCAGCTGCATGCGACGCTGTCGATGGCGCTTTGCTTTAAGGCTGTATGATTCTACGAACGTAACTGAATTGGATATGCTATTATTCGTCTTCACCAGCAGCAGCGCAACGCCCGAAAGCCTGCGTTGGGGAATAGTTTCCTGTGCACAAACTAAATAACGGTTGACAGGCGAATGATTGTGTGTATATGTGCACCTTGCACACGATGATTCCGGGATGAATGGTTGGGAGTGCTGTATAATTTCTCTGGTTTCTTGTCGTTATTTTTGCTCTCAAAACGCACAAATAATTCCAGTGCTTAAAGTTAAAAAACGTTTCATCACTTTTCAAACTACTAATGCAATCTATGGATGTAATCATTGTTCATCAGGTTTACGTGGTATTGGAAACAGAAAGGGTTCCCCTGGTCTTGAATCATTGCTCGAAGCCCCACCTAGCTGTACATAGGAAACCACAGAAAAACGTACTGTTAAGCCTTAAGAGTAGATTAAAAGCTTGAAAAGCTGCTACACCAGAACAGGAAGCAGAGCATGAACAAAAAGCAAGAGAATGCAATACGTGGATACAGAGACAAAGCAAACCACATAAATAGCATCTGAGATTATGAAAAATATTATATAGAGAGAAAGAGAGTATGCAGTGTCAAAAATGTAAAATTATACTGATTGGATGAGGAAAAATATTTAAAAACATTACTCTGACACTTGATTAATTTCACAATTTTCAGCTGTGTGCATAAAACTAAGAAAAAAAAAATAAAAACATATCAACAGGTTTTGTTTTTCACAAGTTTGCAAACTCTATGCATTTCTATCATTTGTATCCAAGTCAATAATTGCATGAGGTATTTGTATCGTGATTCGTTAAGAACAAGTTTTCGGTTTGAGTTTGTACTACAGTGAATCTTTATCAGAGGGTCAAAGAACAGTTTATGTTTTTAAAAGGATTTCCCACTATGTCACAGCAATGAGCAAGACAGCAAAATAATCATTGAAAAGAACAAATAGGACATATCCATTGCAAGGGTACAGTCTGACATTCTCACACCAAATCGTAAAACCTAGAATTGTCAGCGTTCCTTTGGTTTTTGGGAGGAGAGCAGAGAGAGCAGGAGAGAACGTCCGAACGCCACACTGACATTAACCGAGCAACTGCAGCTACATCGAATGTGTATGATGTGTCACACCCATCCACAGCTTGGCATATACCGTTAACTTGTGAATCTTTGATTAATTATCGTATTTCACCTACTAAAATCATACAGGCCGACCCTATCATTTCCACTGGACAAATGCTGTTCATAGACTAAAATGTCGCTTTGCTTTCTTCTGCTTTTTGCTTTATAGAGACACCCTTCGGAGGAATGTTTCTTTCAAATTACCAATGCGACGCTATTAATTAGAATTTTTGACATTGCAGTATTCTAAGTTAAACTGTACAAAACAGAGCCATATCTAAAAATTTTCGTGGTTAAAAATCCTTACTTTGCAGTGGAAGTAGGTGCCGTCTTGTCAGTCTCTGTATGGAATTTGAACGTTCTCCCCGTGGGTGTGTGGATTTTCTCATGGCGTTTCAAGTTCAATCCACTATCTAAAAATGTTCTTGTAAGTATACGAAGAGGCTATGGATCATTGTTCGTTTTTGTCTATAGTTCCAGTTACTATACCTCTCGTATTCTTGAAGATGGATGACTGTAATCTTCACTGATTATGTTCGTGTGTTACAAATATCTACGTGAAAGTCTATTTGTGTTACTGTTTGGAGCAACGTTTGTGTATCTAAACTGCAAAAACAAATAAGGACAAAGTATATGTAAGGATGAACATAATATGTTTTCTCATTAATAGTATATTTCAAATGTACTCCTGAAAGCATTAACTAAAACCTTGGCGAGTTGTGCATAAGACGCATAATGTGCACCTTTCGTTACAAAGCGCTCTTCTTTGAAGCCAATTTCAACTTAAACGCATAGACAAGATTTTGGAAAGGACTTTAATTTTGCATAGTGTTGTCTCATGTAAGCGAAGCAAAGCATATGAGCCCTATCCCAAATAAATAATGCAATAAATTAAACATAAGTAATTTGACGGTAATATACATTTACGAAGAAGCAGAAATCTATATATCATTCTTAAAAATGTTTTAGGCAACTGACCTTATTTTTTAAAATGAACATATATTAATGTATTAATCTAGATATTACAATGACTGATGTTTTTAAAGAAGGACATCACGTTTACAATACTCTTCACAAATTCATATTGATTACAAGTAAGTTGCATTAGTCTGAATATAAATAAGAATTAGAGTATAACCAATCAATCAATCATTTACCTCGCTAGCCCAGACCGACGACAGGACAAGAGCACAAACACAGAAAAGAATCAGCAATCTCTTCATTTTGTAGAGAGTAAGAGCAGCTTTCACCCCTAAGGAGACGAGCTTCACTTTCTGCTAAACGCGCTCTTCCTGTTGATTCTCGATTTTAAATTGAAAGGTGACATCATAAAACAAGACCGTCATTTTTTTCTGAAAAAAGGCGTAACTTCTTGTTAAACTTTTCGGTTGATAATGTTAAATGTTAGATATGATAATATGAAGACGATGAAAGTGGAATTATTGGTTGGGCATCTACTGAGTGAAAACGATAGGCCAATAATAATTAAACAAAAAAAAAATAAAGATAAAAACAGCATTAACTGTATAGATCTAATAGGCTGATGGTATGAATTCGTGTGGGACAATGAGCTCTGTGACAGGCTTGCACCACGTTCATGGCTCATTAGGAATATTCAGAAAATAACTAAACGAATAATATGAACACGAGATACATTTTTCCTCTTGTTTTTATAGTTTTACGTTAAACAGCTCAAACTCTCCATTACTGAGATAATGAAATGCTGTAAAAGTAAATTCGATATTCATAGTGCTTCTTTTGTGCACTTTTTGTTTATCGTCTGTTACGGGCCCCTAAAATGGCTTACGTATCAAACACACGTTTCGTCTTAAAGTCATTAAATAACACTTTAAGCTTTTGGGTAATAATCATACAGGGCCGGCACTAACATTTTTTCTACCACAGGCGAAACGGTAAAAGTTGCGACCAAACCTTCGATAGCTTCATATAAAGGGTGTGTCAAAATTATGTTAATATTTGAATGGCGGAAACAATTTATTCACAAAACATACATACATACATATGTGCGTGATGATTTACAAGAATGTCCCAACCTGTTCACCATCATGTTCAACACATGTACCATATTTGGCACATAAATTGTCCACAAAAATCGTATATAAGTATATACATAGCAGTAGTGTTAACATCATTTTCGGGCTTAGAAGACCGAGGGGATGAGGTTTGCGTGTGTGTGTGTGTATCTGTCTCCCCAGTTGGTGTTTCTAGCGCGCTCGTTCATGTAAGTTCTATCTAAAGGGTTCGGGTAGGGTTGGTTTGGTACCACTTGATTTTTCGAGCGCGGAGATAATATGTTTACTAGAATGTGTAGCCTTTACCCTTCGTGTTGAATTGAGTCCGAGTATTTGTGAGTCAACGTCAGAGTCTGTAATGGTTAAAAAAATCCGTCCCTCACATTTTATAGCCCTATATGTTATATAGTTCGCCTATATGGTAGTCCGGCTCTGTATTAATATATTTTGTTAAATTGCATATAGCTTTGTCACCTCCGCCGTAAAATATATATCTAGATAGATAAATAGATAGATAGATACTTTATTAATCCCAATGGGAAATTCATCTAATACTGTTGCCTGGGTTGTACATTTGTAAAATTTCTTTGTTAATGTTTGTTATTTGAAAAGACTACTAAAATAACAGCTTCAGTAATTATCACATATAGTACCTTTCGTATCTTGATTTCTTTATGATTAAATCCTCGCAGGAATAGCATTGGCCAGATTAAACTGTTTTTCGAATATGCCACAGGCCATAAATCATATATTTTTGTGTGTAATCTATTGATTTACATTATGAATATGAATATTTATGAACATTTACTATCGATTTGCGTGCGTACTATACTGGTTTCATTCATATGAACTATATTGATTCATTTCCAATATTATCGGTTTCTGCGTGAACTAGATCAGTTTGTATGTGCATACCACTGGTCTGAATACGAACTATATTTATTTGCAAGTGTTGTTCCAGTGTGTTTGTTATTGGTTTGAGTGAACTGCTTTGGTTAACGGTCGCATGCTTACATATGTTTACGTATGGACTATACTGGCTTGCTTTGGAATACAAGCGGTACTACTACTGCAGGTCTAGCAATGGACTTGTGTGTGCATTGCATTGGTTACATGCACGTCTTATACTGGTTTCGTGTAGGTAACATGTCGGTTTTGCGCTTGAACTCTGTTGATTTTATGTGTGTAATATGCCGGTTTCGCGTACGAAACATACTGGCTATGGGTATGCACCCAATTGGAGCTCTGTGTATGAACTATGTCGGTTCTGCGTGCGAACTCGATTGGTTGTTCACGTGATCTTCACCGCCAACGGGAAGGACAGGAAACGAGAAAGATCCGGCTGCAGGTCGAATTGCAGGGAACAGGAACTCAAGGGCCAATAGAGTGATGGAGCGTAAAGAGAAGCCCATGATTTTCTTTTTCACAATACGTTTGTGAAGGGACCTGGTGGTATGAGTCTGAAATTAACACAGGGCTGAAATTAGGTACGTATTCGGCCGTCTTCTTATTCGCTCCCAGCTACGTGGTTGCTTTCAATAAGAGGCTGTACTTTTTCATAGAGCTTTTGAAACCATGTACTTATTCTAAAGGCAAAATATTCCACATTTACGATCCACGCCTTTATCCAACATGCAACATTTATATACTACTTCTACTGGTTAAATTTATTTTGTTCAATGCCCCCGCCACACAGAATATGAATGTTTTGTCAATTTCAACCAGGTACCCGGATTGGGTAGGGCAAACTCGGTTAAATCTTAAAAGACTGCCTTGTCACAAAACTGTGCAGGTAAAGTGGCCCAATATAATGTTAAGTCATCTGTGCAGGTCCAAAATGTTGTGTAGTGGTTAAGGCTTTGCACTTCAAAGCTGCAGTCCTGCCGGGAGAGCGCTGAGCAAAATACATGTAATTAGTAGTATACCGTACATGTTGTATGTTGAATAAAAGAGTCAGTCGTAAATGCAAAATATTTAGCCTTTAGAATAAGTAACTGGTTTCAGAAGCTGTATGAAAAAGTCCAGTCGCTGGTTGCAAGAAAACATGTTGCTGGTAGTCAATAAGAAGAGGGCAGAATACGTATCCTACCTAACTTAAGCCTTGTGTTCATTTCAGACTCAAGGGTAGTTACTGTTAAAGCAGTAATAATTACCACCAAGTCCCTTCACAAACGTATTGTGAAAATGAAAATCGTGGGCTTCTCTTTACGCTCCGTCGCTCTACTGGCCGTTGAGTTCCTGTTCCCTTCGCAAACGTGTTGTGAAAACAAAAATATCGTGCTAAACAGTATTTTAACAAAGACCAGTCTCCTACCCTATTGTCTTTACGCTCCATCGCTCTATCGGCCCTTGAGTTCCAGCTTCTTGTCCCTCCCATTGCCACTAAAGATCCTTCGTGAACGACCAATCTAGTTCGCACGCACGCATGGTTCATATTCAAAGCTGCAACAGGGTGCGTACGGATAAATAGTATGTTTTATACGCGTAACCTGCATAGTACACACATAAAACCAGCAACGTTCATGCGCAAAACCGACATAGTATCCACATGAATCCAGTACAAGGCGTGCATGAAACCAATATAGTGCATGCACAAATCCAATGGTAGACCAGCATGCAGTAGTACTGTATATAAACGCAAGCCAATATGGTTCATACGCAAACCGATAGCATGAGAACGTTAACAATGCAGTTCACTCACAAACCAATAACAAACGCACTGGAACCACACGTGTAAATCAATATACAGTAGTTCATATTCAAACTATGACATGCATATTCAGACTGATATAGTTCACGCAGAAACCGATAAAATACAGACACGAACCCATATGTTTCATATGTATTAAACCAGTATAGCACGCACGCAAACCAATTGTAACTATTCATAAACGAATAGTGTTCACATGTAAACCAATAGAATATGCGCAAAAATATACGTGCACATTACCAGCGGGTATGACATTGTTAGGCACGGAAGTTGTCCACAAAGGTGTGCGAGAACGACAACATCACAAACTATCAGGCCTTAATGTCCGTGTACCAAATCAAATGCAGAACTGAAACCGTCAATAGAGCGTAGCTGCCAGACCTTTCCTGTAACCGTTACCTTTGCTACACCTCCATCCTACTTACATGTAGTTTCCTGTTATTCATGTGGGTGGGCTTGACTAAACTAACCAATCAGAAAGGGTATTTGGAGCATGCATCTCCCATAGCAACCGAGTGTATACAAACAATTTGTTAGGCCAAAAAATGTCAGATGAAAGGTGCAGCATCGAGGTAAGTCAATTAACATGAATAGTGACTGTTTCTTATAATATTTAGCTCGGAAAATTTTAATTATATTTATTAAATATTGTTATAAATGGACTAAAAAGACAAAAAAAATAAAAATAAAAAATGAAGCAGGTTAATTCATGACGTGTTCTCTTGAATTGCATGGTACTGTACAAATTGCAAGGCTCTTTTTGCTGGGTTAGCATAATCTGTCCAGGAACTTTATAGTTCCATTGCTTTCTCTAGCTGGCTTTTTTTTGCCTTGCTTCACAGGACCAGTGCATGCATCCATTTTTCCTAATCTGCTTATTTAGTTTATGGTCATAGGCAACCTATACTGTTTCAGCAGTACTTTTGAGAAAGTGGAATTCAACCCTAGAAGGGGTACCAGTCCTGTTTGGGGCACACTCGTTGATCACAGAAGGCCAGTTTAGGTTTACCAATTAATCATACAAGCATTTTTTTGTTATGTAGGAGTAAAAGCCAAGGTAATATGTGGAAAAAAACATAAGACTACACCCATACAGTGCCTGGGCATGGAGAGTGGTACACACTGCACCCCTACTAAAAAAACAAACAAACAAACTTTTTAAATACAGCATAAATACCCTAGAATTAATATATTTGTAGTTTCATATTTTATGGCCTTAATTAATTTTTAAGTGAAAACAAACTGTGTAAGATATAGACAATGCAATATATATATATATATATATATATATCAAGACATTGGAGAGAATTTGAGTAGAAATGTGAACCTTTCCAAAGAACATTATGATGGCCCATATTTCATTCCCAGGCTGGGTACTGACTGTTTGTAAATTGTATTTTCTCATTGTGTCTATGGGAGAGTCCTAGAAATACTATAATTTCTTAATTCATCACAGAGACTTGCAAGTTCCGTTAACTGGCTTCTCTAAATTGACCCATTTCAGCTGTTTGAATGAGTGTGCCTTCCAATGGTTTGGCAACCATCCAGAATTAGTTAATTTCTTTCATCTGATGCTGCTGGTATAGATCTTCTCAAACACTTTACTAGTGAGTGACATTCTTCTTCTTGTCTCATGCTGACACTATGTTTATTAAAGAAGATACTCTTAAATACTGCCTTGCAGCTCAAAAGCTTCCAGGTATACAGTGGCAGTAATCAGTAACTGGACACTGCTTGAAATGGGTGAGACTGTGAATCTGCAATACCATACAGTGTTCTAAGCCACTTCTACTTTCATGTTCTTCATTTGCTTTTATTTTCTATCTGCTGCTTATTCGCTTTCTTCTTTAAAATAGTTTATTTTGCACAGTGCTGTCATTGAGCAATATATTTTAAGCATAAGGATTAATTTAAAATACAGTACATTCTAACAGGTTGTTGCGTAAAAAAATGTTATATGCACCTTTTTTGCAAATTCAGTTGTCATTAAGAAATATTATTTTTGAAATGCTGTCTTTGTGCCAAACACACAGACGACACTAAATGACCCTTATGAATGTCAAATCAGTCTATTCTACATGTTTACTTAAATTAAGAAAAAGAAATTAAGTTGTGATTTATGTGACAGGAAGCTTGTCAGATTGTGCCTAGCCTAAAAATATGAAGAAGAGGAGCATAAGGAAACAGTCTAGGAGCGAGCCAAATTTCAGTGGCAGTGCTCACAATCAAGGTTATGTAGGTAACTGCTGCAAGGGTCTGCATATGTCTAACAGAATGGAATGGGAGAACTCAAATTTTTTTATTGTGATCAAAATTTTATTAAAACTTAAATATAAGAGAAAACTACATAATGTTGACCTCACAACAGTAGCTCAAAGAAAATATAGGGTGACAAGAAAAAAAAAGAAATCCCACTATGAAACCTGGGGAATAAAATATAATCAGTGAACAAATTTAAAATGAGCATGCAGGTGGTTTGGATTTTTGGAAGATAGTGATACTGTGTTTTAAAATGCCAGGATAATGGGAGGACTCATAATCATGTGAGTTGGCAGCTGTTAGAAGACTGCCCATGACCTGAATAAGTAGTTATAGGACCTCAAGATGGTGGCAAGGTGGGTATCCCAACAGCTTATAAAGTGCTACATAAGTTATTAATTTATGGGCACTATATTAATTCAAAGGACGTGGAAAGAGTTTTTCATAACATCCAGGTGGTAACACATCACATCAGTTAAATGTGGAATACTGGACTTTACTATGATGCTGTATGAAACACTTATGGCTCATTCACACTTGACATTTGAAAATTTTCAGCATTTATTTTGCTTTTTCATGCTTTTTAATGTTGTCATTGTGCAAGTTTTTTTTTTTTATTTTATTGATGTTATTTGAAGAAAACAACATTCCATACAAGTCAAACTTAACAAACCAAAATTCAACCATCACCTGAGAGAACGACAGGAGACCCAACAGCATGAGCAAATCTTTAAAAACAACAAAAAAAAGGAGAATGTCCCTTTCCCTCAATATAAATGCGTATTCTAAGATTTGATTAATTACATCTTGCCATGTTTAAAAAAAAAGTTTTGAATTGATCCTCTAAGTGAGAATTTGATTTTTTCCAATTTCAAGTAGTATAGAACATCAGTTACTCACTCACTACAGTGGGACGGGGATTCTTCCAATTGAGTAAAATAAGCCTACGTGCTAGTAGTGTGATAAAGGCAATTAACAATCAATTTTTCCTTCTCCACTTTAAGCCCATCTGGGAGTACACATTTGGACAGGATCCTTTCAGCAAAGTTTCTGATTTAAAAATTATGGAAAAATTGTGTTGATGGGAATTTAAATTTGAAGCATAATTGTTCATAAGATGCAAAGACATTGTCTATACTGTATACAGTTCTTTAAGTGTTTTAATCCCTGACATTTTCCAAACATTAAATGCTATTTAGGTTTCAGAGGGTGGTAAAAGGTGATTATCACAGAGGTGCAACAGATAAAAGCTTCTCTGTCTTAAAGTGCTTCTTGCATTGGTTCCATATTCTGAGTGACTGATAGACTATTATGCTGAACTGGATTATTAGTATATAAATGATAATTTGTATTTATTAGGGGAACAAAGCAGGGCAAAAAAAGACGTACTGCAAGATTTTATCTCTATTGTAGACCAGGCTTGTATATATTCATCAATTTATGTCAATGTTCAGGTCTTTATGGCTTATATATTAGCTGCCCAGTAATAAAATTGAAAGTTAGGTAGTGCCATGATGATTTCTTTAGGTCAATAGAGCTGCCCTTTGGTTGCAAGGATGTTTTGAATTCCAAATAACCTCACCCATATAATATTTCCCAAATGCAAAATTGAAAAAAAGAGAACAGACATGTTCACATGACTGAGTCCAAAACAGAACTGATCATTGTCTTAAGATGGCAGTTTTTAAATGCTCGCAGAGGATGTGATGTCATCAGGACCGGAACCGGAAGTGACGTCGTTGGTTGCCCCGGAACCAGGCGAGATTTCCCGAGAATCATCTGTAAGGAATTGAGAGAGAGAATTAGTACCCTTTGCCATCCCCTGGTCCAGCGTGTAATTACATTTATTCAAGCCTTTTAGTTGTCCCCTAAACACGCACGTGTGACAAGTGATATTTTCTGTTCAGGTCATTCTCTGGGTAATCCCCTTTACATCTGATACATTTTGAAAGTGAATGGCCAATTGCTTAATGGCGATTGCAAAGAGCAATGGTGATAGGAGGCATCCTTGTGGAATACCACATTATAGTCCAAAGTAGTTGGAAATAATGTTGTTAATACAAACAGAAGCTTCTGGACTGGTGTAAAGTAGTTTGATCCATGTAGACATGTTTGGGCCAAACCCAAATTTGTGCAATGTGGTGAATAAGTGTCCCATTCAAGCATGTCAAATGCCTTTTCTGCGTTCAAAGATAATAAGATCTCTGGTGTGTTTAATTTAATATACTCACCCATAAAATCTAACAGATATCGAAGATTAGAAGCTAAGTGTCTGCCTTTAATAAATACTCTTTGATCTTGTGATATTACAGAAGAAAGCATGTTCCATTAACCACTTTCACTGTAGCGTTCTTGTAGCTAGAACTTTAGAGAGTATCATAACATCATTATTCAGAAGTTAAATTGATCTGCTGCGGTGGGTTGGCACCCTGCCCGGGATTGTTTCCTGCCATGTGCCCTGTGTTGGCTGGGATTGGCTCCAGCAGACCCCCGTGACCCTGTGTTCGGATTCAGCGGGTTGGATAATGGATGGATGGATGGATAAATTGATCTGTATGATGTACATTGTAATAAGTCCTTATTTTTCTTTGAGAAGAAGGTAATTAATGCTTGGTGAAATGTTTCAGGTAGAATTTTGTTGTCTCTCTCTTCTATAAACGTTGCTATTAGTAGTGGAGCTAAAGTATTTGAAATTATTTTTATAAAATTCCACTGGGTAGCCATCAGGGCTTGCTACTTTCCCACATTAGAGTGAGTTTATAGTGTCTAGTAATTCTGAGAATGTCAGAGATTTATTCAGTTCTTCTGCACTAAGAATATCTAGCTATGGTATTTGTAATAGCATAAAAAACTCATTAGATTGTGTCTTATCTTCTTTAAACTGAGTAGAAAATAAGGACTTATAGTACTGTGCTCTCTAAATGTGTGGGTTATATTTTTAAATTGTAATGATTTTATCTCCATCTGTTTTGGTAATTTCTGTTATTGCGTTGCAAACTTCCTGCTTGTGTATTTGTTGAACTAAGATCTTACTAGCCTTCTCACTGTGTTCACAGTTAAGATGTTGCAATTTAAAGATGAGCTGTTCCATTTCTTTTGCTGTCAAGAGGTTAAATTTTGATTGCAAAATCCGTCTTTTCCTATAAAGTGCCTCATTTGGAAACCTGGTATTCTTGATCTATTCTGGTAATTTCACTGATTAACACTGATGCTTTCTTGGTTTACAATTTATTTTTGTAGGAAGGATATGAAATAATCTGTCCTCTTAAAGAAAAGTTTTCAGAGTTTCCCATAGTACTCCTGCAGAGACCTCTGAGGATGCATGTCACTAAAAAATAATCAGTTTGCTCGGAGATGAATTCTGTACAGTTCTCATCAGTTAATGACAGGGGGTTAAGACACCAGCTACAAGATGAGTGTGTAGGGCAAAATGATTTAAGCTCCATGATCAGAGGGGCGTGGTTGGAGATAAAAATAGAGTCATACTTGCAAGATCTGATAGTAGGCAATAAATTATTATCTATAAAGAATTTGCAAGCATTTTTAAAGAGTTGTTCAAGCATTTTCAAAGAAGTGCTTTGCAGGAAGATATGATTGAAATCATTTATTGAAATAATTTCCCTTTTCCATTTTATGGGTTGTGAGATGTTCTAGTGTTATGAGGATGTTGTGTCTCCAGAATGTGTTCTATGACTTTAGTGCTTTTAATCCTGGAGATGACAGTACTGTAGAGCAGGTGTCATCAGCACCATGAGTATAGATATTGGGTTCACCCTGATTTGAAAAATTCCAGGAATTCACACGGACGTCAATAAGCATGTAAGTATGGTGAAATGTGATGCTGTCTTTCTGTTACTTATGGAAGCTTATCCCCACCACATACACACAAAAAATCATTGCATTATTTTGCAAAAAAAAAATAAAATTCCTATTTGGCATCAGTGTAACATGTGCATAGTATGCAATCAAGTGAAAAGAACTTAACAGGTATTATATTCATAGAAGTTTAAGCTTCGACAGATGAAAGCAGCTGGGCAAGCCCTCGGGCGGCGTTTTGTTGCAACCAGTTTAACGGTCCACAAATTAGCCTATCGGGAACACCAAAAAAACTACTCCAGAGCACTGACCACTGCCAGATCTCAATACTATTCAAATTTAATCAATGACAGTTGACAACTTTTTTCCGTGATAAATCATCTACTCAATTCTCATACCTATACCTGTAATAATTTCACAGAGGAGCAGTGCAATAATTTTATTGAAAATTTCACCTCTAAGGTAGACATTATCCGCTCCTCATTGTCTGTCTCCAGCCCTCCATCGCTGGATGTTTCTATACCAAAGCCAATGGGCTGCCTTTCCCAGTTCCTCTGTACTACATTTAAAGAAGATGAGGGCATCATACAGAGGATGAGGCCTTCAGCGTGTTCATTGGACCCTTTTCCTACTCTTCTGGTAAAAGCTAATATATCAGGTATAAGCCTTCTTATTGCTGATATCACTAATCACTTTCTCCAGAGCGGCTTAGTCCCACTGGCCTTGAAAACCGCAAAAATTAGACCTCATTTAAAAAAGTCCTCTTTGGATCCTGAAGTGATAGCAAACTATCGTCCGATCTCCAACCTTCCATTTTTGTGTAAGGTTTTGGAAAAGGTTGTTTTGGTCCAGCTTCAGAATCACCTCAAAAAATTCAATCTGTTTGAAAAATTTCAATCTGGTTTCTGAAATTCTCACAGCACAGAGACAGCCCTGGTCAGAGACACCAATGACCTCCTGATGGCTGCTGACCAGGGCTCTCCATCACTCCTTATCCTCCAGGACCTCACAGCTGCATTTGATACGGTAGATCATAATGTTCTCCTTCATTGTCTTCACTATATAACTGGACTTTCTGGCATTGCTTTGGAGTGGTTCAAGTCCTATCTTACAGATCACCTGTGAAGTCCCACAAGGATCAGTCCTTGGGCCGACCCTTTTTAATATCTATATGCTACCTCTGGGTCACATCATCCGCAAGCATGGAGTTTCATTCCATTGCTATGCCGAGGATACGCAGCTCTATGTGAGACTGGATTCGCCTTCTTTTACACCTCCATCAACTCTTTCCTCTTGCTCGGATGAGATTGAGGCCTGGATGTCCAAGAATTTCCTCAAGCTGAACAGCACTAAAACTGAAGCTCTTTTAATTGGCACCCCCCCCCATCAACTTCGTTCCTATGTAAATTGTATTTCCTTTTTTGACCGTACCATTACCCTCTCCCCTTCTGTTATAAATCTGGGTGTCATGATAAGACTCCCATCTGTCATTTGATACACATGTCCATCACCTTTGTAAAATTGCATTCCTTCATCTCTGAAACATAGCCAAACTCCGTCCCTACCTCTCCCTCTGTGATGCTAAAAAGCTGGTTCATGCCTTTGTCTCATCCAGGTTGGATTATTGTAATGCACTCCTCGTCGGGATCCCCAGCAAGAGCCTTCAAAAGCTCCAACAAATTCAAAATAGTGCTGCAAGAATCCTGATGAGGGTGCAGAAATATGAACACATTTTACCAATCCTTAGGTCACTTCATTGGCTACCTATTCACCTCCGTATTGAATGCAAACTCTGTTTACTCACCAGTGTATCCATGGAAATGCTCCACGATATCTTAAGGAACTCCTTATATTACAATCCACTACAAGAAACCTCCGTTTAGCAAATACCTACTGCCTTCTTCCCCCTGTGACCAAACTTCGTACAATGGGTGCCCGAGCCTTTGCAGCCGCTGCTCCACGGCTCTGGAATGCCCTACAGAGAGCCTGTGAACACAGCAGATTGTGGGCTGTTTTAAAAAACAGCTAAAGATTTTCTATTTAGGAATGCTTATTAACAAGAATGCTATTAATTATTGTTGTTTTATCTCTGTTTTTATCTTGCTTTGCCTTTGTTTAAATGTTTTTATGTAGCACTTTGAGATTTACTACTAATGTAAAGTGCCCTATAAATTAAATGCATTATTATTATTATTATTGTTATTATAAGATTAATCCAGAATGTGCTGTGGGGTAAATTTAATTCACCCATTTAGGGTGAAAAGGAGCCACTGATTATTATAATAATAATAATTCTTTGCATTTATATAGCGCTTTTCTCAGTACTCAAAGCGCTCAGCAATTGCAGGTTAAGGGCCTTGCTCAAGGACCCAACAAAGCAGAGTCCCTTTTTGGCATTTAAGGGATTCAAACCGGCAACCTTCCGATTGCCAGTGCAGATCCCTAGCCTCAGAGCCACCACTCCACCTTATTGTAGCAGCACTGGGTGTAAGGAAAGAAGAAAATGTGTGCTGCATGTAATCCAGTAACCAAAACCTATTAATAAAGTGGTACTTTAGTTTTCATTCAGTTATTTTACAGATATTTTAAAATAATGTGATGTGATGGCAAAGAAGCCAATATTAAATACCCAGGGGTAGGGATTGTGATAGGAAAAGGGTATGGTGTTATTTACTACACAGCACATCAAAGGCTGAACGTATTTTGTTAATTGAGAAGTGTTACTGACACATTACTAGTATTCAGTTGTAAAGCAGGTAGTCATCTGGAGTTAAGCACACTTGTAATACCAAGCAATCCTGAAATGATCTGCCAGAGCATGCAAACCCTATACATTTGGCACTGTGAGGCAGGAATGACAGCTTTGCACTACCACTCCACCTATATGTTAAAACATCTGCGCTAAACTTACTGAACCTGATTAAAACTATGTGTATATTTATAACTTTGTTTAGTACTTATCACTTGATTGCAAGCTACAGACGTGTTTAATCTCTCCCTCAATGTCTATGTGTATTAACATTTACTTCAATTAAACAAACATTTGGCTGAAAATGCCTGAAAACTGCTGCATGAAGGGTTTTTCAAAATCGCTCGCTGCTAAAATGCTTAGGTGTAAATAGTGTCATTGAAAGCAGGTAACTTTATAAGCGGTTTAGCAGCATTCTGGTCTAGTGCTAAAAGTCTAGAAAAATGTTTAGGTTGGAATGCTTGGGTTATAAATGTATATAAGGGTCCAGAACTGTGGATAAATGGGAAAAGCCACATGATTATCTGTGGGAAATCTTAACTCTTGAAGTAAGTCCAGGTTGGTTAATGAAGCTGCTTCAACACCATATACCCTATAGGCTTGGAAAAACATGATAAATTGGGACAAAGGCTCGACCTGTCAGAAAAGTGGTGTTGCAAGAGCACTGTGTAAAGAAGTGAGAATATTTAGGGAGGTGACATGTGGGACTATGTTTTTCGACAGTGAGCCAGTAGACAAGCCACCTTACCTTGCAGACATGTCCCAAAACCTGAATGATTAGGCCCAGGGTCACTGCTAGGGTTTCTTTTCTGGATTTTCTGTTATTGATTTGGATTATCTCTTTACTTATCCCTCCCTTGTACTTATTTTTGTCTGATATGTCAACTACCACCAGGCAAACACAAAATATATTCATTTAATACTTCAAAAGTTTTATAAAAGTTTAATTGCAAATCAGTTGCATATACTGTATGGTATAAGTGGCTTCTCTAAATTCTCTAACTTGAGTGAACACATTTTTTAAATGTCCAACTTTGAACGCATTCTGTAAAATTGCTCATAATTTTCAACTTTGAACATATTCTGTAAAATTGCTCATGAGGAAGGCAAGGTGTCTTTAGGTATATACACGTACAGTATGTGATACCTGTTTTTATAAAATGTAGAAATGTCCAGTGCTGCAAAATGTACTCTTTTTGGGAAGGTGCATAAAAATATGTTTATTTCTAATGTAATTTGATTATCATTATATTAATTGTAAACATCTCAGTTTCGAATCTTCTTCAGGAAGACTATGTTAATTTGAGTCTAAAAATTAAAATTTTTTTTTTAATAAAAATTGATTTTTCCTTGAAGGAAAACTTATCCCCTTTGAAGTCTGACTGCACTTACTCTACACTTATAGTAGCGTCCAAATACAGTATATGCAGTGCAAATAAACAAGTAAAAAGGACAAGCATAAAACAGCCCATATAAAATTAACCACAATAGAGACAGTCATAAAGACAAATGCTTTGCCACTAACTCTCACAGCAATAAGATGTAACCATTTGATGAAAACATTGCAGTTGGTATGCATTTTTATACACTAATTTTGTATTTCTGCAGCTGGCTTAATTTACCAGCAAAATGGTACAATTATTACACAAATGTAATTTATAAGTCACTTTGTGTAAATGCATAACTAACATAAAAATGTAATATTCAGTAGATGAGATTTACCATCACTTCCCCCAAACCCCCACTGCCCCAGTTATTTTTTGATGTTTTTGGTTAAGGACAATTGTGGCTAGTTTCTTTGCCTCTTTGTATTCTGTCACCTGTGATATGCAGAATACTGGGTATCTTGTAAGCTATGACCTTTTGTGCAGAAGCATAAAAAATATGTTAAAAACTGTGGATCTGCAGAGTTTCAAATTGACCAATTAAAGATTTATAACACACATTCTTTGAGTATTTTTATATACTTTATTGTGAAATACCATTTACTAACATACAGCATACTGATTTCATGATGGTATCAGTCAATTCTTTTCACAACTGTCATGAACCTTCCTTATTCAAGACTTGTTATGACTATTTTAATGATTTCAAGTGTTGAAAAGTGGGACTATTTGCCAAATCAGATAACATGGCTACTGATCAGTACAGAATGATTTAATGTTCTAAAGGAGAAATTAGGTTATTGTTGTCCTGAATTGCCTGTTCCAGACAGAATTATTGTATTGCAATGACTGTGCTTGTATGCATTATCCATCCATCCATTTTCCAACCCGCTGAATCCAAACACAGGGTCACGGGGGTCTGCTGGAGCCAATCCCAGCCAACACAGGGCACAAGGCAGGAACCAATCCCGGGCAGGGTGCCCACCCACGGCAGTGTATGCATTATGTTTGTGATTTATTCCAGGATCCTACTAACATTTTTTTAAATATTAGAAGCACTGAAGTTATGGCACCCAATTACTCCACAATAAAAACATTGGAATACAAGGAAGAAGGTTCCTGTATTTCAGTGTAAGCTTTGTCTAGGCCGCTTAAGTACATCCCAGAGCTGTCACAAGAAGACAAAGCATATATATGATATATGATTTGGTCTCCAAACTTTCACCTTTATGAAGGGCTCTTATAGGAACAGTTTAATTAGACTGTCACTTCTCAACATCAATACTGCTTACTTTCATTCCTTTAGTGAGTATAGCAGGATAAATAAATGATCCTTATTTTTATTTGAATGTTTGTATAGTATATAGGTACAGACAGCGTAAAAATACAAGTAAGCAGAGGTGAAAAAGCACTGCACCATTTTAATTTTTTTTATAATTTAATTTTAACAGAATAGAAAATGAGTTCTGCTTTATCTTCCCTGGGAAAAAACAAACGGGCTCCCCTGCCTGACCTTCCAGATCACAGGTAATGGAACAGGTAAAACCCACTGACACTGGAGAGCATGGTGTTTAGCACTGCTGCATAATCTGGTTGGGTTTTTTTTAACTGCCACTTTTTTATTTTAAGATATCACAGGTTTATTATCACATCATTTTTGGAGTTGAACTTTAGAAATATTCATTTTTAATATTTGATTTTTAGAAAGGTAAAGGCTGATATCTTTTAATAAACCAGAATTTGTTAGCTTTTTACAGCTAACAAAAAGCAGAACTTCATTTTTACTGCAGTGTGTTTATCTAAAAGTTTGACGATAATCTTTAAATGAAAGACTTGAACAAGCAGGTCTTAGATGAAGTTGCTTGCATGCCATGAATTGTACTGGCATGAATACAGAAATGGGTAATGTCTGTTGTGATTAGTTGGCATTTCTTTTACTGATAACAATAATTTGTAGGACATCCATTACAATTAGAGCATTTCACTTGACTTTTTTTTCTTTTAGGAGAAGGCCTGTACCTTTCAAGCAGAAACTTTACACAGGTACTTGTACAATACAGATTATTACACTCTATACATGAAGAAAAGTGCCCCAAATAAGTATTTGTATAAATGTATCTGTCTGGAGTTCAGAATTAAGATTCAAAATCTGTCTTTGTTTACTGCAGAGCCATATGAAAAGCTAAGAATAGAAAAGCTAGTAAAAGTGTACATTTTCTCAACTTGTGTCCTAGTTTTGGGAATAGCATTGGAGGAGAAATTATATAAAGAACCTTTCCCAAAACAGATAAAAAGTGCAATCCTTACATCTACTTAAAATGCATTTTATCTGATGCTTAATTTGCTTTTACAATATCTATGACAGGTACATTGCTATTCAGAACAAACTCACAGCCCACTCCTATTGCAAATAATCACACCATTTCTGAATCTGTTTCTTCCAGTATAGGCTTACAGAGGGAACAGCACTTGATGATGAAGAATATTTGGTTATCAAACCAAACGTCATACCTTAACATACACCAGATTACCAAAATCACCAGCTCTTTTTACAAAGTAAAAACAATGTTTTTCCATGTAATATAATATTTTATTGTTCTGGGTTTCTAATATTGGTAGTTTGGGTTATGCTAGCAAAAAGATGACCAAACAATACATACAAAGAAACATAAAAACCTTGTCTGTTAACAAGAATAGCAAAAAAAAACCAAAAACAAAACACTACATCCTTGAATGCCTCCTACAAATGAATTGGCAGGACTATAGAATGTGCAGAAGCCTCCTCTGCAAATCACCAAATGTACAAACCACCTCGTCTCAGCTGAATCATCATCTATAAAATAAAAAACCTGGTCAATTAATAAATAAGTTATATTTATAGCACCTTTTAATTAGGTTTAATTGTTTTATCCCAGGTTTGAAATGAAACAACCCTTTTGATAAGAATTGAATGTTATAACACAAATTCTGAAAAAATAATGCTTTCATTATTATTACTTAAATTAGATGATGAAGCGATTTTATTGAATGACATCCTAAAGCCACCATTTGCTCCAGCTGCTGATGGTACATCCACCTCTATTCCCAAAAATTCCCTTCAGAAAATTCCTCATAAAGGTAATTTTTCTCATTAAGATTGATGCTGCATTTTGATTAACTCTAGATTAAATGTTCTCTTGGTTTCATAGCCTTGTTTCCTCTCCCAGGCTCTGTGCCCACTGATTTGGAACTAATGTCTTCAATGATGCAAAAATTGACCCAGCTGGAACAGAAGGTTATTTCCCAAGCAAATGAACTCAAACAAAAGGTATTTTACATTATATGTTTACATTTTCAAAATTTGTTTAAAATTTTCAATCATCTTGGTCATTCAAGGATCTGAACATTGTTTTAACTTTCAGTAAATTTGGTCACAGTGGTCTGTGCTGCTGCTTCACAGCTTTAGTAGACTGGATTCAGATTCTTGTCAGGTTATATTCTATATGGAGTTTGCATGTTAGATGCAATGCATATTTACAGCCTGCTGAACCACAAAAATGTTCTTTGTGAGGCTAGGTGTGAGTCTTCTGATGGACTAGTGTCCAGTTTAAGACATTCATGATAGGCTGTGATGGTAGAATTAAAATTATGATAGTGAGATTCAGAATATTTGGCATTTCCCAGCTCATTTTTGCAGCCTATATCTCACTCTGCCTAATTATATTTAGGGCATATAGCTAGACACATAATAATCCATTTTGATGTCATCAGTTACAGTCAGTTAGAATGACTAATGTGTTACAACAATAGGAAGGAGTCCAGTCTTCGTCTCAAGTCACTGGATCCATGTCTCGTAACTACTATATATAACAAAACAGAAAGCACCAGGACTCTAAACACTTGGACCTTTTTCCTTTTGCAAAGATATAGAAGTTCTCCCCCAATATATTATATATATATATATTTTTTACATATTACAATACCCGTATGATTTTAATGCACGTTTCATGAAATGAAATTTTATGTAAATAAACTGTTGTGTTTCAGCCTGGGTTTATTTCTTGGTTTATATGTATCTTCTGTATTTTTGCGTTAATTTTGACTGGTTATTTTTCATGTTTATGTGTTATCTGTGTTGTGTTTGTTTTATTAATTAACTAGGGGGCTCAGCCCCCTGCTCGCTTCGCTTGCCTACCCTCGTGTGGGCCCTATGCGCTAGTCATTTCCCGGATCTGCCGCTTGCGACAAATCGTGCTTTGCTTTTGGATAAACACGAATATCAATCCTGTCTTTGATATCTCTATCTTTCGAAACTATTATCGCTGACAATTTGTCACATGTTGGTTTATTATATATGCGAGCGTGATCTTTTGGATTCATATAGAAATCCAAGAAAACTTCTTTGTTTGTGCTTTTCAGATAAATTTTGTGTAAAGTGCGATACTTTTGGACGTATGGATTTGTATCCATTATTGGCTGTAGAATTTCTAATCATTTAACTCTTTCATTGCTTCTCCAAGATCATAAATATAAACCTGACCGAACTGTGGTTTCTTTGAAATTAAACTTGTAGTAGCTCTGTCATATCACCTATGTCCATATATTTGATCTCTTTTCGCTGTTCCGTTATTTCACCAAGTATTAATTTCCGTTTGTTAGCACTAATGCGATCTTTACTATCAGTTTTTTGAGACTTTCAAATTTTAGTAGTTTCATAATGCTCTGCATGTGTATCGTGCCAACATTTTTAAACCTCTTTATGATGTTCTACTTTGTCTTCTAGTCTTTGTCATTTCTTCTTCTACTGTTTGTCTTTTATTTCCGCCCCCCGCTTGGACCTGTTAGGTTTTCAATTCTTGGCACAAAGTCTCGTCTCGCGGGACGTGAAATTATCTCTCTGAAAATGTCTTGTCTCGTCCCAAGATTTTTTTTATATAATAGAGATATTTTTATGTACTTTCACTTTAAATGTGCTGCAATTCCTTGTACTTTGTGGTTAGAGCTCAATCAGTCGGAGCCACCCTGATGTCATTATTGCGGTGTCCTCCCTCCAGTTTTATATTTCAGTCAGAAAGAGAGACCCAGCAGTGGATCACTGAGTCTTTTATAGTAGTTTCATGAGTTATGTCTTGTTTTTTGATATATTGTGATTACTAATTCTTTTGCCCTGTTTACTGGATTACTGCTTTTGGTTCATGGATTAGGCTAGTTCGCCTTGGATCGAATTTTTAGGCAAGTCCTGTTTGATATAGTTTTGCCCTTTTGCTGTTTTTGTTCTTTTTTATTTTAATTCATTAAATAACCACCCACCCATCCATCCCACCCACTTACCCTGAGCAGCGTCACAGAGGTAACTGGCTCAATTATTTCCAGCAAGCTTCCAACTCAAAGCAGGAACAATCCCTGGATTGGGCATCAACCCATTACTGGATAAATACTCGCACTCCATTGCCATTTTGGCAGTTCCAATTCACTTAACCTGCATAATTTTGAACTGTAGGCTAGGTAAATTCCTGTGCAACCCCCAGGGAAACCCATGCAGACATGCAGAGAACATTCAAAGTCAATGCAGGAAGCACCAGTAGTAGTAGTAGTAGTAGTAGTAGAGCTTTATTGTCATCCTAACAATATACTTACAGTACACAGTGGGACGAAATATCGTCCTCCAGAGTAAAAAGGTGCAGTACACAAGATATATATATATATATATATATATATATATATATAACTAAAAAACATATACAGTATTACGTAGTATTATTTATTCCAGAGAGTGTGTGGAGTAAAGAGTCCAGTGTGGAGGAGGGCAGCATGGTGTTCAGGAGCCGGACTGCTTGGGGAAAGAAACTATTGCACAATCTCGCAGACCTGCTCCTGATGCTGCAGAGTCGTCTTCCAGATGGAAGAGGAGTAAACAGTTGGTGGGAGGGGTGGTGGGGGTCAGCCATGATGCTAGTGGTAAGTATGGGTTTAGGGAGGTGCACCTTCTTCAGTCGTCGCAGGAAGGAGAAGACGCTGCTGGGCTCTTTTTGTTAGATAGTTGGTGTTTTTGGTCCAGGACAGGTCCTCTGTGATATGAACATCTAGGAACTTGGTGCTCTTCACTCTCTCTACTGTGACGCCATCAATGTTGAGTGGGAGATGGACAGCCTTTGTCTTCCTGAAGTCAACAATCAACTCTTTTGTCTTTTCAACATTAAGAGACAGATTATTGACTTTACACCAAAGTGCCAACCGTTCCACCTCTTCTCTGTACGCCGCATCATCGTCGTTCTCAATGAGTCCCACTACTGTAGTGTCATCGGCGAACTTGATAATGTGGTTTGTGTCAGAGTTGGAGGTGCAATCATGGGTCAACAGTGTGAAGAGTAGCGGGCTCAACACACAACCCTGGGGAGCACCTGTGCTCAGTGTGATGGTGTTAGATCTTTTATTCCCAATCTGTACTGTTTGAGGTCTTTCAGTGAGAAAGTCCAGAATCCAGTTGCAGGTGGAGGTGTTGAGTCCGAGCAGATGCAGCTTACAGGGATGCAAACCCGTGTCCATACTGCAGGGGACTGTGCTACCATTTTGCCAACATGCTACCCTCAATAAATAGCTTCATTTATAAAGTCTTTGTAAATCTTGTCTTTACATGCCATAATTTTATGGTTTCTCTCTCACTTGTGAGACATTTTTATATATTTTGAGTCTATCTGGTATTTTAAACTTTTAAAGTCAGCTCCCCATTTTGGGTCTGCCTAGGCTGAAGCCTGCTGGTATTAGTTGGAGCAGTTGGATGCATTTATTTTTGGTACTGTCTGTAATTCTAGAATAAATTGTTGAATTTTAATCTTGAATATATCTTTTTTTTTGCATCTCCCTAAATTGGATTAATATATCAATTAAAAGATGGATTACATTTGTTTGCATTTTCAAATTTGGGTAGTGGCAATTATTGTATTTTTATTTATTTACATTTTAACAGGATAAAAAGATCGCTGTCTTAGAAGAAAAAATCAAGATCCTTCAAAAATCCAAAGGTGACATTTTGAAATTTATTTGCTTTAATGAAAAGAGATTGCATTCATTAAGCAGACTCTGAAAACTATACATTATCTCTTTTGAAATAACAAAAATAGCCTTTTAAAATAATGCAAATGCAGCTTATGAAGAATCATGAAGGCTATTTTTTAGATCTTGGATTTAAGCATAGAAAAAATATTGGGAAATAAGACAAGATAACTGAATATGTACTTTCAGTTTGTTTAAAACATATATTTATGTTATGGCCTGGAGTATTTTAATGGTGGCATACTGATGCAGTGATTGGCTCTACTGTGTCATATTTCCAACATACTGTGTTCAAATCCTTCCACCAGTCACTGCCAGCGTAGAGTTTGCACATCTCCTCATGGTTTTCTGCTTTTTTTCCTCTGGGTAATCTTATTTGAACCCGTCCATTCCAAAAAATGTGCATGTTAGATTAACTGACCACTGTAAATTAGTCCAGTATAAGTGAATATGTATGTGTGTCCGAGTATACATGTACGGTTCCCAATGTTACTGGAAAACCAATAGTTGAATAAATGGGTTAGAAAATGGATGGTTGTATTAATGAAGTGCATTTGATGGAATGTTTGGTAATCCATGCAGTATATACTATTAAAATTGTAATGTGGGGATATCTGTTTCTGGGTTGCTATTTTGGTGTCTGTATAAGTTTTAGGAGTAGTACTGACAAATGCCAGGACACTTAATAACTTGATTATGTTTTGTCTGTTATTGTCTACTTGCAACAAATTAAGAGATGCTAAATGTTTGACTAGGATACCCTCACAATACAATTTCTTGAGTTTGTTAATGACCATAAAGTTAATTTTGTCCCTTTCTTAGTTATTTGAAACACTTAAGTCAATATGGGGGTTGTAACAGTGATGAGCCGTCAGGGCCTGCAAGGCCTTCTCTGCTGGCCTAAAAAAATATCTGAATCACAAACTGATGTTAATTATATTTTGTCCATGAATACTTATTAAATAATTCCAAATAGTCTGTCCGCTTCCTTTCATAGCTTTTCCGATGGTTGTGCTGCTTCCAGACATGTATTTTCGTATTAAAGCATTTAACCAATCACATTTCAGCCATCATTTGTTGTCAGGCAGGGTCAAAGTCAAAGAAGTCTGCCCGGAGGCCTTCACAATCCGTTCTGCAGGTCCTCTAACACAAAATAAATGTTGATTAAACTGTTGCTTCAACCAATCAGATTTTGAGTTGGTGTCACTATGGCCCTCTAGTAGGCGCATGGCAACGTCACCGTATTCAGACCCGTTGATTGGATAGGATGGTGTATGTATGCCATGGATGATTTTGCAGGAAAATCACCCACTGATCTCCTTGACTTCCTTCATCAGAAAAACCTGAATGAGAGCATGGGGCAGCTGTACACATTGGTATGTTTGGCGGTGACCATTCCCATGTCCACTGCTTCTGTCGAGCGGACATTTTCAGCCCTAAACCGAATTAAAACTTATGCCAGAAATACACCAGGGCAGGTTTGACTTTCAGCATTAGCTTCGATGGCGATAGAAAGGGACTTCGTGATGGAACTGAAGTGCACAGATAATCTGTACGACAGAGTAATTGAACTGTTTTTGAGGAAAGAGAGGAGGATGGATTTTGTTTACAAATAATCTGAATTTTTGGTGAGTAAAATGTTGCGATTTTCCTAAATAATATTGCAAGTTTATGAGTTATTATTGATGTTTTTATGCGTATCGCAGCTGTAGCTGCAGTAGAAAGGAAAATGTTCACCCCTGGTTTGTCTGTTCAATAAAGGCATTTATTGTGGTTACAGGAATTATCTATCTGCGATGCAACGGCTCTTTATACTGTATTTCTGCATATTAAGATGGTTTTTATAACCATAAATTAGTTTTTGAGGGGTGGGTTGATTCAGACGGAGCACTACTGAAGGCCTAGGTGTGAAATGCACGGTCTGCCACTGGGTTGTAATGACTAAGTAGTGTGGGGTACAGCCCGGACACAGACAGGTAGACATGATGTTTTCACCACACACGTTTATTTTACACAATATACAATAATCAAAGTGAGAACAAACCCAGTGCCACAGTATGGTTGGAAGCGGAAGTGCCGGCTGTGCACCCAGAAGGACTCTGGGTGTCCCCGATCCTCTCGCGGTCTCTCCCCTCGTCACGCGCACAACACTCAGCGTCACATCCACTGTCGGAGATCCCCCTACTTGGTTCCGTTCACAAGGTTCACGGGCCTTTTCGGTGGGACCTCTCTTATTCTTTACGGGGACAGCTTCACTTACCTTCCCCGCTGCGTCCATCTGGCTGAAGATTTCAGCGTCGTGCCGATTTGCTCACTGTCGCAGCGTCATCACGGACGTAACCGCCTTCAGCTCCAGCTCCTTCAGTCCTCTACGGAGGACGTGTATCACCTGTAATAGCGACTCAGCGGACTGGCAAGCACAGATCGTAAGTCGGTGATTGCCCTACCTGACTGTCAGGCATATCCGCCGGCTGCCCTCTGAGGGGCCTTTCCTCCGGCCCAGTCGGGTCCTTCCTTGGCACAAGACAGACATTCCTTGGTCCCACCTTCAACCAATCATCGGTGGGCACGCAAGACACACCGTCCAGTCCCATGCCTATGTCGGGGCGGGACTTCCGGTCCGCGACCATTTTGGCTCTTTTCCTCCTGGTGCAGCGGCATGCTGGCTCTTTGGGTTGCAGCGTCTCCTTCTCAGTAGCTCCTGCTGCTGCTGCCGCGTCTGCGTCAATGGAAGCCCACTGCACTCTGGCAAAGCCCGCGATCGTTTCCCCGCACCAGGGGGATATGGCCCTTTTGTGGACCGGTGGCGGTCCATGGGATGAATTGCTCCTGCGGGGTTGTGCGTGCGCTGCTCCCGCAGCGCATGTGTGGGCTTACCTGCTGTTCCGGACTGCCCACAAAATTATTTTTTTGGGGCTCCTGCCTTGAACCAGGCAGAGAGTCCCATCTGGGATGCCATTGTGGGGTACAGCCCAGACACAAACAGGTAGACATGATGTTTTCACCACACACGTTTATTTTACACTATATACAATAATCAAAGTGAGCACAAACCCAGTGCCACAGCACCAATCACCCCTTAAGTCCTGGCCTTTGCACACCCAGATGGGCTCCAGGTGCTTCCCGACACTCCTCTGCCGACACTACCTTGTGTGGCGGAAGTGCCGGCTGTGCACCCGGAAGGACTCCGGGTGTCCCTGAGCCTCTTCCCCCCAGCACTTCCGGGTGTGACGGAAGTGCTGAGGTCCAGGGCTCCCAAAGCATCGGGGCGCCCCCTGGCGGTGACCACAGGCCCCTACAGGGTTGGGCTTCCAAGCCCTGCACCCGTGGTCCCCAACACAACCAGGGCGGTCGCCCCCTCGTGCTCTGGAGGTGGCACAAGCCCTCCTCCGGTCCTCCTGGGCATCCCGGCTGGATACCACCCCCAGCCGCGTGCCACAGTAGAAAAACAAACCAATTAGTGGGTTCTGCTATGTGAGCTTCTTCCCAATATTCAAGGTATCAACAAAATCTTAAAGATGTACTGTTCATTTTAGAAAAATGGACTTAGTCTCATGGAGCATAGATGTGCATTCTCATTGGATATATGATGTGTTGCATACGCACCGAGTGCTGGTTACTGCATTTCTGCCTACTCCAACACACTTAGCCCAATTCAGAGTTACAGGCGGCTGGTGATATTCCAGAATCACTGGATGCAAGGCAGGAAAAAGCCCTGGAAAGAGTATCAGTCAGCATAAGGCACAATCACACCCATATAGGTGCCCTTTGGGAATCACCAGTTACCCCAATGGGCGAAAAACCTGAGTACCTACAGTGTAACCCACAAAGACAAGGACAGAACATTCTGGTGCAAGATACTAGAACCATGAGATAGCAGTGCTACAAACAGCAACACTATTATAAGGACAGGATCTAGTTGTGCAAAAATATTAATGAGGTTTATAAAATGGATAAATGAGGGAGTTGGTTAATCCATAATGCTTTAGAGTTTCAAACAATGATTTTTCACATTTTTGTACACAATTGAAGAGATAGACACTCTTTTTATGAAGATGGACCAGTGCCATGGAAGTGTGCTTGATCTAGTTATTTTCTATTTAACCACAAGGCATCTATGTTAAAACAGCAGCAGAACTGGAGCCTAACAGTTATTTCAAGATTAAAGTGATATCATGAGAATCATGAGAGCGGTTATGAGGCAGCTTATATTTAGCCAGTGATAAAGTAGTAGGATGTAACATCAAAAATGCTCCTCAGAAATAAAAATATTAAAAAGAGAACGAAGCAGAATGGGAACAGTAAGTACAAATTGTAGTACCACAGGGCAGAGTTTAATACTTCTGCAGAATGTGGTAAATTGTTAAAACGTTTTTGAATTTCAAGCTGTTTGATTTGCATGAGAATGTGCTAAAAAGACATTATTTCATTTAACCACTTGTGAATCTTCATGATACAGTGATAAAAAAGCTTTCCAGTTAGTACCACTTTGGTTTCAGAACTGCTGTGCTGATTCAAAACCAATTTTTTCTGCTTTACGAAAATATTGGCCTTACTGTATTAAAAAAATGGAAGTTGATATATAGAAATGTTCTGATGCTGAAACATAATTAAGAATGGAAAATAGTTTGAATATTTAAAAGGTTTTAACCCTGGGTAATTTGGTGATGTATGCGAGATCTACAAGGCACCCACACACCCCACCATGCCCCTTTAATGGACACAAACTGTACTTAGGAATGTTGGAACACTGTGCTATTAGTACCCAGTTTTTTCAAGAAATTATTTCAGAATAAAAACAACTGTAAAGTAAAAGGGAGTAAGCACCCAAATATGTACATCTGCATTAATATTAAAAACACAATTTTAATTCTAGCATAGGTGCTTCTTCCTACTATTAGGATATTACAATGTATCATTATTTAAGACAAACATCCATCGGAATCAGGAAACTTGACGCATGTTTTGAAGTTGAGCTAAATTAGTTATATACCTATAGACGTCAAAGTGAAAACTGAAGATTCCTTCTGAGGAGTCATTTACTTACAAACAAATCCGATAACTTTATAGCTTAGACTTTTTGCTGCAGCCTGCTGATGACATTTTAAGAGATGGTATGGATATATCATATGTAACAGGATATAAAACAGAGATAATGTTAATCAGCTACTGTTCCCATCGTCTTAGCCTTGCCATTACTAATCCAAAAATCTTATATAAAAATGTTTCTGATGTTGTGACATGGCATACCTTTAAATTTAGCTCTTTTCTTCATTTCTTTCTTTGCTTTTTCTTAAAGTGCCAGAAGGCTTTGACTTTTCATAACTGATTATGATGACAATTTTTTTACCTATTATAATGAATACATCATGTTGGTTTCATCACCAAACGAATAGAAATACCCATTGCCCTTGTTAATCAAAGGTCATGTCCAGCTAAAAATGAAACCAAACTCACATTCTACAAATGTAGTTTTCATTATTCATTTTATTTCACTTTATTTACTTAATTATAAATAAGGCAAAATAACAAGCTTTGCACTATAAATGATTTGCTGGGATGTTACATGCTTGTGTGTGTTAAACCAAAATAGAGGTGTGTGCAAGGATACATTGTGTTAAATGTCTTTGTACAGTAAGAGAGCCTGAGGAAGGTACAGAACATATTCTTTGACAGCCACCCCGCTCCCTTCTCAGGCCCCATTCTGGTTTCTAAACAGCAGCAGTAGTGGAATAACAGAACAGTGAAAGAGGTGCCTAGATGCAGCTGCAAACATGAGAGCCATTTTGATGCAACCTTGCAGATCAGAAGGACAATCATTTGACACTTTAGGCATCTGTTTATACTGTCTATGCCAGGAACAGCCTCTAGTTTAATTTATAATCAAGCAAATCTTTGATATATTATATTGAGCTTTACTTAAATGTACCTTGTTACTTATGTACAGATTTTTTTCTATGCCCATTATTAAAAATTGGTACTTTTTTAAAGGCTAAACTTCATTACCTTAATGCACTTCTTAGAATTTCTAGAAGTATTCTCTTCAGACTCTAATTTTCTCAGTGTGTTCTGATTTAATTCCAACCATACTTGTAATTACAGGCTAATCTATCTGAAATACAATCAATCCCTATTACTCATTATTTCACTGTTTCTAAGTGTGTGGATTTAAAAATAGCTAAACTAGATGGAAGACCAGATAATGCAGAATCATTTCAATTGTAACAGAGGGATTTGGATATCATACAGGCATGAGTAGATTGTGGCAGATGAAATTTAATAAAACTAAATGTAAAATATTACACATAGAAAGTAGAAATGTTAGATTTGAATACACAATTGGAGAACTAAAACTTGAAAGTACACCTTTTAAGGAGGATCTGTGAGTTATAGTGGATTCATCACTATCCACATCAAGTCATTGTAAAGAAGTGATCAGTAAGGCTAAAAGGACATTTTGTTTTACTGTACATCACATTTGTTGAGCACTAGTTAAAGGAGTGTTAAGCTTATGGTATATGATGCACCTGTGAGGCTTCACCTAGAGGTTAGGTTAACTGGAGCAAGTCCTTGTTTTTATCTCTCAGTATCTATCCCTGGCTCAGCAGCAAGCACATCTGATATTATTTATAATACAGATCATAGGTTTTAAATAAAGTCAAATTTGGAAGCAAATTCAATAAAAAATATTTGTACTCAGAAAGAAGCCCTGGTTATTTTCCTGAGGTGTATAAACCTAAATGATGATCCAAAAAAACAGTTGACTGCAAACTGAGAATGTTATTTGTGGATATTAATAATGAGCAGTTTGCACCAAATAGTGACATTTTTTCTCTGAAGAGGTGAAAGACCACATAGCTTTATGAGAGAGTTAACACAATAAGAATAATGCAGAGATTACCTGATATTTACATGTATTTCTTATCTTTTAAGTCAGCTTAGGGAAGGGAGTGGTTCAGTTCCGATGCAATGAAGAATGTGGTAAGAATTAGTCTGAATGCTGTAAGAGAACAACAGTAAATTGTACTATAGTTATTTAAATACAAACCTACTTACTACAAAAGTAAAATTATTTAATCGACTTAAGATTTTTTTCTTTAAATTGTTTAAAAGTTTTAACACATTATTATATTGTGAAGATTTACATTTACATCAACTACTGACTAACATATAACCTAACATTCTCAACCTACTTAATCCAAATTCAGGATCATGGGGGCTGTGTATTCTGTAAGCACTGTAAGGCAAACCAACCTAGGACTTAGTGTCATGACACTGGATCCATGAGGCAGCACTACTAACCACTGTGCTATCGTGCTGCTTCATGAAACTAATATTTAGATCACCAAAACTGTGAAATTCTGCTAAGAAAAATTAGTTGCTAAGGATGGATTCAGGCTAGTGTTACCAAGTTGAATTTTGTTGTTAGTGATGGGGCTGACAATTATTTCAAGACACTTTGTAAAGTGCCAACCGCCCATACTTATTGTCTTAGTAACAGTTCTTTCAGGTTTTCTTTTAAATTTTAATTTGGACTAGGGGGCTTCGCCCCCTGATTGCTTCACTCGCCAACCCCAGGGCCGGCGCTATGCACTAGCTACTTTGCGTTTATGCTCCTTGACGGTGTTAACGGTTGTACATATTCTTTGGGATATTGTAAGTTGATGTTTTCATCTTCCACACGATCACCACCCACTGTTTCAGCATAGTCTATTGATACACATTTAACCAATTTGCCGTGTAACCAATCAACAATTTTCGCATTAATTTGTTTGACTTCATCGTTTCTAGGTGCTAGGATTGCCTATATACTCATTTCTTCGGTTGATAACCCTTCGGTATTAAATTCTTCAAAAAGATTTGGACATAATAAGTCTTCTTTATTTGGGATCTTAAAGTGAGGAAAATGTAAAAATGTATAAGAGCTGAGAGAGCAGGAACTGTGTTTGTCAAAAGCATTCACGTGAATGAGAGGTGAGAGGACCATGTGCATGGTTAAATATGGTTGAGAGTAGGACGGGAGTTGAAAAAATCTCATGGCAAAAGTCTCGTCTCATGGGACTTCAAAAAATCTCTTGAAAATAGTCTTGTCTCATCTCATCTGAAAAAATCTCTTGTAAATAGTCTTGTCTCATCTCGTCTCAGGATTTTCTTTTAAAATAGAGCAATATGTAGAAAAAAATGACTGTTGTTTTTCTTTCCTCAGTGTTCATGCAGTCCTGTAATAATCAAAGAATGGTTTCTTTAGACTTTCCCTAGCACTGTTTCCTAATTTTCATACTTCGGAGAACTAAACTGCGTACAGCATAACAAGATGTGGTCTCACAAATGCATTTCTTAAGCAGGAGTGTTCTCAGGTTGCACGAACTATATAAGTAAACTAGCCATTTGTTCTGCAAATTGCTGCTGTGCACTGTCATATGACAGACTGAGGTGGTCTTTCAATATCAATGAGTTATTACTCTCTTGCTTCAGATTACCATCTTCATTATCCACTTGCTCATCTACATTGTGTCCAGCTCCAGATTTAGAGATGTAGTTGTCATGAGGGTAGTGGCTCTTAAACTCTGTCTTGAGGAACGTATGTTTTTTTTGTATTCTTCAGATTTCAAAAACAAGAACTTATTGTTGCTTTACTTTACTCTTCTTGTCAAAGGTACTGTTTTTTGTTCTGCTCTCATTCTGTGATAAAAAAAAAGCTGCAGCGATGTTTCATTTCCCCTTTGTAAGAATGTTTTACGTAGTTATTTTTGTCACAGTCTTTATTTAATCCTCTAGTGTGTATTTTTTATATCTGATTTATAAATCAAGTATGTGTAGAGCCAGAAAGTTGACTGTTTGTGGTATTTTAACTTTTTGTGTGTTCTTGCCTTTTTCACTGACCTGGCTTTTGTCATCTTCCACTTTCTGTCCCTTTAGCACAGTGGAAGCTGCAAGGTACTTTCAGGAAGACTGTAATGTTAGGATCTTTTAGCCAATTTCTTAGATTTTGCCCTTCTATTTCATTCCTTGTTCAAGTTTACTAGCTCTCTAATTTCTGCACACTCTGTGCATGTTCATAACTGTCATCTGGCATTTTGCCTTCTTTGAAAATATTACATGACAGCACTCATGCCACACATCTATTTTCTTGTTTTCTATAAACTTCTAGTATCATGCAAAGACAAAGGCATTTTGTGGTGGAAACTTTCCTCCTTCATTGTCATGGTAGTGTGTCATCACTTCTATCCCCTGTTCCTCTCTTTTTTCTAGGGCTACATGAGCCCTATCCCTGTTCTCTGCTGCCTTTTTCTTTCAGTAATCATTGTATTCACGTACACAGATGTTTGAATTTATATGTGAGGAAAAAAATAATTTCATATTTTCTCATTATTACATATTTTAGAAGTTATTGGATTTGTGAACACTAATGTAAACAAATTCTATTTTTATTTAAATTGTACTTTTTATTTAGGCTATTGATTATTATTGATGATATTGTATGTATATTACTATAAAATGAGTTGAAATGTATTCTCCTTCACATGTTTACATGTACAATGCTTGTGATTTATCTGTTGTGTCAAGTACAAGAACTGAAATGTATCCATGGGTTCTAAGTATATTAGAATATTAGAACAGTCTAGATGAAAACAGGCCATTCAGCCCAACAAAGCTCACCAGATCTAACCACTTAATTCTTCTAAAATAACATTGTGTCTAGTTTTGAAGTCCATAAAGTCCTACTGTCTACCACACTACTTGATAGCTTATTCCATGTGTTTATGGTTCTCTGTGTAAAGAATACTTTCTTAATATTTGTGCAAAATTTACCCTTCACAAGTTTCCGACTGTGTCCCTGTATTCTTGATGAACTCATTTTAAAATAACAGTTTCAATGATTTTAAAAACTTCAATCATTCCCCTCTTAATTTTCTTTTGTTTAAACTGAAAATGTTCAGCTGTTTTAATCTTTCTTTATAATTCATCCCCTGTAGCCCTGGAATCAGCCTAGTCGCTCTTCTTAGCACTTTTTCTATGTCCTTTTTATATATGCATACGTGACTCACTAAACAACAAAAGTGAATAATTTAAAAAATAAATGATGACTTATTCATTAATTCAGGTTCAAGGGCACAGATTAGATCTGTTTAATTATTATTACTGTTGTTATTTTTACTGATTCAGAACGCTCATCCAAGTACTTCTTATAATTGCCAGACTCCATGGTACATCTGGGAATGAGGCAGAAACTTAACTTTTTGTTTACTTGATCTGAACTTCAAAAATACAAAAACCTTAAGGATTCAGACTAAGAAGTCATAAAGCTACTGTCTGATTTGTTAAGCTGGGGCAGACGACTGCACAGTAGCAGCCCACCAAGCCCAATATCTGGTGGGTAAAATTGTTCAGTTTATCACTGGAGCCACATTTTCACCTATGTAGGACATTTTTACAAGAAGTGCCTGGAAAGAGGATTTTCCATTATCTCAGACACAATACACCCAATCAACAAACTGTCCCAAACTTTTCTAGCATGTCATAAGACAGCATCTGATACCATGCCAGTACACTGACAGTTTTAACTTGCAGGCCATTAGGTTCTTAAATCCTATGCATTAATCTACCTGAAGAATTGCATGAATTATCAGGAATTTTGCACTGTCCATTTACTGTTACTGATCACCCTGCAGTTATTTTCTTGTTACTTGCTCAGTTTGATGTATGCATTAGGTTTAAATCTAACACTTATTTGTAATTTACAGTTTTTAAATATTTTGTAATCCTAATAATAACATATTACTAACAGATGCATGCAGCAAAGAATCCAGTCAAAATGAGGAACTTGAGAGAACCTGCCTTGAGCTCCAGAGTCAGGTCTGGGAAATGGAGGTCAGTGATTACTGATGAAAGTAGAGGGGGGAATGATCTTACTTTCATTTGAATGCAAAATTGTTAAAATTTTACAAGTCTGAACTATAACCTGCATCACAAAATCTGTACTGTTTGTATGGTGCAATGACTGACTGACTGACAGACAGACAGAACTGTACATGAGATAAATTGATTAACTGATTGCTGTAGCTGCCTCTAATCATCTGTAGCATTCTCAGGCAGGGAATGGATTTGTGTAGCCGTCATTTGGTTAGCCTGTCTTATGAACATATTCTGATGCCAGATCAGAAAGAGTTTGTTTAGAATTCTTAATACTTTTTATAATCAAAACGCCACTATCATTTAATTGTCATGAACATTGGAAGGCATCTTGCACTCCAGTCATAGACTAGAACAACACAAATATATGCCCCAGCTTCAAAAAGACCCCATCAGAGTGTCCATTCGATAGATAGATAGATAGATAGATAGATAGATAGATAGATAGATAGATAGATAGATAGATAGATAGATAGATAGATAGATAGATAGATAGATAGATAGATAGATAGATAGATAGATAGATAGATAGATAGATAGATAGATAGATAGATAGATAGATAGATAGATAGATAGATAAAGGCACTGTATAACAGGGAATGGATTTGTGTAGCCATCTCTAACAAGCTTATATAAAAAGATAGGTACTTAGACATGTGTCTCTTTTAATTATGTCAGGTTCACATTTGCCTTTGTGAAATTTTGCCAAATTAATTATTTATCAATACAGTTAGATATTTAAGAACAAATGAAAACATGAGCCTAGTTTACTAAAGCCTCAAGTATTATTTCAGTTTTTTTGCAGACTTCTATCCTTAACAATAATTAATACTGATGGGTGTCCCATTTCTTTTCTGCGTTTGTCCACTTTAGGTATCTGTACACTCGGCAATCTGTTTGGGAATTCAGGGTTCCTTTCATTCTGTGACCTTTTACTTACAGCTAACATTGGTCCACAAAACATGCAGCATCTCTTGTCTCTGCACTATTTAATCTTATCTGTTTTAAAATTTTGTTTTTACAATCAGGTTTCAATTCTAATTGGTCTCTGTGCTGAACACACAAATCTGAGATGAGACTCTTTAGTCTTAACCTGAATTTCAGTCCAAAAACTCTAATCACTAATTTATCCAATATAAAATTGTCTATAGGATTTATGCGACACTCTTAAAACAATGTATAATGGGTGTGGCTTCTGACTCAATTTGTAATTTATGCTCTCTTAAAGAAAGTGGTTCTTTTTTCATATGCTTAAATAGCTACATTAAAACTGCTGTATTTTTGTAAAACGTTTGAGGGCTGGTGAACATTTGCATACTATATAGTGCCAGTTTGTTGGTTATTTTAATTTGCATGACTTTGACAGGTGGGAGGAAACTGTATTAGTTGAGGAAAGCTTAAGCAGACAATGGGAGGATGTGTAAACTCCCTACTGACGACAGAATTCTGAGTGAAACTCAGTTAGATGAAGTCGAGGAGCAATGCCAGCTCTCATTCTCCATAAAGTAGTAATTGAGAATCGGTTGAGTAAATGGATGGAATTCACGGAGGATACACTGTATTTTTGCCACCTTTAAGTTGATTTCCACTTTCAGAGATTTACATTTCATTAATTGATAGACTGCAATGGTTGGTCTTGTACCATTTGGTAGGATAAAGCCTGTTGCTTCAATCCTTGTCCAGCCATTTATGTACAATTTTGTCTGAAAGAGGTATTCACATAATGTCACTTAATTATAAGATAATGCCAACGGCAATAATATACAAGGTGTTCATCTGGTTTAAGCTTTAGTTGTTATAATTAAAAGTTACATTTCAATAGTTAAAGGAAATTGTTTGACTAAGAACCCACATATTTTTCCAGAAGTGACTCTAAAGGAGAGGATATGATGATTGTAGGGTGCTTAGCACAACTTGCACTGGTGAAGATACTTATACAACACTTCTTAACCTTTTTCAGAGATTTTTAAATGACTATGGCATGATTTGGGTTGGAGACAAAAATCATCAAAGCACTGAAGACCATAGAGAAGATGTTAAGCCCCAGCAGGACATACTTGACAAACAATATTTGTGGCAACAAGGTACCGGAAAAAGTTCTTGTGTTTTTCTGAAAACATTTATCCTTTTTATAGCACAATGCAGATGCATTCTGTAGCAGTGAAGCAGAATAATGCATTTTCTTTTTAAGTTTGCTGCAGATATGTATCTGTTGTGAGAAGTGTGTAAAATTATTTTGGGTTTCAAAATTAGCAAACCCCCCAGTAAATCACCTCAATTACCTGCCCTGAAAATAAAACAAATGTGCATTTCTTCAAAGAAAATGTATTATTTTCTGTTCTGCAAAATGCTTTGGAATGTTTCCAATCACAAAAAATACCATATCTAATTAAATGCTCTATGAGTAGAATTGCCAATTGCTGTTTTTCCATATAGGTTAGAAGTCTCTCTTTCATAACTTAACCACATCCTTCTTTGCTGCAGCATGCCTTGCCCTTTTATTTGCATGTTCTCTAAGCAATAAAATGTTTACCTCGATCCAACCACCACCAACCTCCTGCCCTACGGTTCATCCCTCAAACCAAACCATCAGCCCTCAAGAACAGTTGCATCTTTTTTGAATTAGACACTTTTTGCTGGTTCATCTTGCATTTTTACTCTTAGAAAAACAGGAAATTAAAGTACAAAAGCAGGATAATACAGTGTGCTGGGAAAACATCATACCTGCAGCCCCTTAGGTGTTTCCATTTGGTGCCAATCCTTAGATGACTTTTTCAACTGTCCACTACTGGACTGGACCACTGCTATCTTTTCAACCACCACCCTCACACCTATCCTCACACTAGTTGAGTGTTTTCCATTAAATCTCATTGTCCATAGACTACCTTCACCAGAATGGTCTCTTAATGTTTATTATTTTCAATTGAACATTCTTCAACAGGCATGCTAATGCTCCAGAGGTCTCATATGTCTTTGAACCTTCCGCACCTGCCTGCCATAATTTAGGAGTCCATGACAACTGAACTGGAAGCATTGTGTGATAATGGCGCTTGATTGGTGCCGACCTGACACAGACTGACAATGGAGGCACGTGTAAAATAAACAAAAGAACTTTTAATTTCTTCTTCACGTGTGGGGCACGTCTTCCCCTGGAACCCCACAGGCACAACACAGTCCCAAAATACAAAGAAAAATCACCCCAAATCACACTCTTCTTTCCACTCCTCCCAGGGCAGCTTCGTTCTCCTCCTCCCGACTCTGGCGCCTTGAGTAATGGTTGCAGGCTCCCTTTATAGCCCACCCAGAAGTGCTTCAGGTGGTAATTAACCTCAATTAGGTTGCACTTCCGGGTGTGGCTGCATTGCTGTCCACATGGGCTCGGGAAGCCTTGCAGCTCCCCCTGGCCCAACCAGGATCAGCTCTGGTGTTCCATATTACTGGGGGGGCTGCCACCAACTGTTCCGGGGGACATAGTGTGCATCCCATGGCTGCTTCCCCGGATCCAGTGTCGAAGGGGCATCCCGGCCGGACATGGGCCCCGGCCGTCCGCCACAATTGTTAATTAACCCCATTCCAGCTGTTCCCCCAGCACTGAATAGTGCATTAGGTTGTTGTACCCCTTATTACCCTTTCAGAGAAATGTGAAACAACCAGGTTTTTTGTTTTTTTTTTGTTCTTTATTTCGCCTTATACAATTTCTTGTATTAGGAATTTGGTAGTTTTCGCATACCCCTTGGGGTCAGAGCGCAGGGTCAGCCATTGTACAGCGCCCCTGGAGCAATTACAGGTTAAGGGCCTTGCTCAAGGGCCCAGCAGAGCAGTGGCCTTTTTGGCAGTAACGGGGATTCAAACCGGCAACCTTCGGGATACCAGCGCAACTCCTTAGCCTCAGAGCCACCACTCCGCCCATCTTCATTTCAGATTACTTTGGTTTTGACATTGGTACCTCTCATTCAACTCTGGATACCTTCCATGTTTCCTTGCTTGGAAAACCTCTTTCTTCAGCTTGACAGTTTCTTATACTGCTGGTGTTCACCAACAAGTCCTATGGTTGCTTTCATGATAGACATCAACAACCATTCCACTAAAGCTCTTTGAATCTGTTTCTGCTACTTAGGGTCGATTCTGATTCTTTGGGGAATGTTGGAGAAAATTGTCAGAAGATGAGCATTGGGTTCATCTAAAACAGAAGCTTCCAATAGTCAAATAATTAAAGAGTGCGCTTCAGAGAAAATTTTGTGCCTTTATCATATTAGTGCCTCGTGGCAGACTCGGCTTGCACTCAGTGAAGTACAATATAAAGAATACATTGAATTGAAATAGATTTATCATATACCCTCTTCTACCTCCAAAATAACTGTAATTAATGCTTAGCCATATTTCTTTCAAAAACCCTGAATTTATTTCAGTGTGTTTGATAATGTTATGTTATGCCACCATGTTTCTACTGCACTATTACTATTTCACTGTAACTCTAACCATGCACAAATAAAACATGTCTTTTTTAAGTGAAATAAAACCACTTAGTCAGCAAAGTGTAGAATACACTTATTTTGAAAAGAAACCCAAATAGCAAAACAATACCAAAATGCATTCAAAAAAAATATGTGGTAAAAACAGAGAGTAAAACCAGTGCACAATTACAAAATCTTTATCCTTAAAACACGCTAACGTACAAAAAACAGAGAACTGGAACAAGTTACTTGCAAATGTTGCAAATGGGAGCAGAAAGACAGAAATAGGAACTAATGCAGTAGCAGCCATCTTACAGTCTACAAGGATCCTAATAGTGCTAAGGTCGGTCTCCCAGCAGCAGTGTTAGGTGGTCATGTCCTAGTCATGAATTGTGGTTGTTATCTGGTAGAAACAGACATGATGCTACACAAAATAGTGGTGACCATAAGAAAACAAAATGGTAGCGTGCCAAGATGTAACATATTACTTGGTATGTAACAATAACCTCAAGTCACAAAAATAATTAAAAAAATGGATTCCATGGGCCCATATACTGCCAATGAAAAAAAAACCAACAAGAATCTATGTGGAATATGCACAGAAACAAGATAAAAATAATTTAAGTTATAACAGCTATGGTCTATTTTGTAAAGATATTTTAATTTGGTACACAAAAACAATGTGGGTTTACACTTGATAAGTTTGTTTGAAATTCACAGTAACATTCATCCATCCATTTACTAAACCTGCTATTCCTGGACAGGGTTGTTGCGAAGCTGGAGCCTATCTCAATAAATATCACGTACAAAGCAAGAACAATCCCTGGACAGGGTGCTAGACCACTGCAGGTGAACACACTATTCACATTGTGATTTAGCATTGTAAATCCACCTACCCTGGATGTCTTTGGACTGTTGAAGGAAGCTGAAACACCATGAGGAAACTCATGTGGACACAGGGACAACATGCAAACTCCACACTGGGAGCACCCGCAACTTGTGAGGCCACTGCACCAACATGCCACCCCTGTACAGTAACATTCTAGTTTAAGTCTACGTTTAAACCTTAGTGAAGTTCAGATCACTAAATAAACAGCAAAGGGTAGATGCTATTTGAATGGTAATTTTATTATACTGTTCATTCTGTTGAGGAAACCTTGTTGAAAAGTCTACCTTAAATTTGCTCTGCAGACAACTCCCTGGTGAAGAATTTTCATATGAACTATGACCTTGTTATGGAAAATGTCAAAGACCTTAATGTTCTTGCTGGAGAAGAAGAAGCTCAAATTGAACACGTAACAGGAGGTGCAAGGCTAACCCGTCCCAAACCTATACCCCTAACCCTCTATAAAAATGGGATTCTCATGTTCAATGGGCCCTTCCGATCATATGAAGATTCAAGTACTCAGGTAAGATAAGCTAGCATTTTTCTGGTTTGGATGTTCCTTTTTATAGATGGTCTTCACTGCTCACTTTTTAGCCTAACAGCAGATACCAATGACATTCAGGCTGAGTTGGCTGAATATTTTTCCTTGAAATTTGAAATGATAATAATGCATGAAAAACAGATAATGTGATATTCTGCAAATCCTGCTCCTAAATATTTTGGTCCATATCTTCATAATTCATGATTATGCCAAGAAGAAGTTGTGTTAAGAAATGGTGAGAATTGCTAACATGCAAAACATAAAGCTTGTTAAAATCACTGTGCTGCTAAGGTGTGCTGAGACACTGGATCTGTTTGCTTAGGATGTTGTATTTATGTATCATTTATTTACCTTGTTTTGAGCTGTGAATGCTATGTTGACATAGAGCGCAGAATGCTATGTTGACAGTTTTATTTCTAAGTTTGCCTCACAGCATGTTTTTGCCATTTCCTCATATGTGTAGGAGCACCACTTGAGTATACATACATGCAGAAGTTTAGTCATGGGTTTTTATATCAGAGTATTATTAGTGATTGTCAGTGATTGTGTGAAAGTTTGTGCGAGTTTAATTTATGGTGAAAACATGCATTCTAGAGTCTAAAGCACTGGCCCATGTGTTTGTAAATGTTAATTTGCATGGTAAGATTACATTAAATGAGACAGACAAATTGCATTGGGAATGTGTTATAATAAAGTCAATAAAACTATTTCTAATCAAATAAAAAACAACTTTGATGGAGATCTCTCATAATAATGCGTTAATTTCTTTGTGCACCTAATGTTGTGAACTCTGTTAACTTACTTATGCCTATGAGGTATCCCAATCAGCAGTGAGTGCAAGGTCAGAACCAAACATGGACCAGGCAGCATTTATGCACTTCCATGCCCTCTCAAACTGAGACAATTAACAATCTCTACACTAAAGTGAAAGCAACAGATCTCATTTGGAAATCCGCTTAGCCAGTTCCTGGGTTGGACAACGACTACCTAATTGGAATGACTTGGGAAATGCAGGCTTGGAAGATGAAAGACAATAAATCATAGAGATGTATGAATATTTGGGATATTGAAAGAAACCCGAGTATGCGGAGAATGTGTATCAAATCAAAAATATCCATGAGGTCACATTTGTGTCCAAACCCTATACAAACAGAGGTGAGAACGTTTTCATTTAAAAGTTTTGCAATTTTTCACAAATATTATAGTTCGTAATACCCCTGATTAATCAGAATCAAAGTAGTAATCAATTGACTAATGGCTAATGGAATGCACAGAAAAAAAAGTAACATTTGTCCTTCTGTCATCTCAGCTTTAAATCAAGGTCTTTTTAAAGGTTACCCATCACACATTATTCACATCAACAATTCTGACTAAAAGTGCACCTAATCAACTTTAATTGTTAAGCCAACATGAAAAATCTCAAGCCCACACGGCGGCTGATAGTAAGGACCAAGAGAAAGAAATGTAGTCAGAGGAAATTGTTAGATTTAAAAAGAAGTGAAATAAAAAAATACAGAAGATAGATTTTTGTTTCATTTTTCAGATTTACTAAGTCAAATAGTGAGAGCACAAGAGCAGGAACTCATAACAGGAAACTTGAAAGTACAAGACAGAAGGACTAAACAGCTTTGTTTTAAGTATCTACAATCTTGAATTCCAGGTACCATGAGCTGCCGGTTTTAAACTGAAACTTTCATAATGTCATAAAGTGTGCTTCTTAGCAACGGCTTGCAGTGTAATGGCAACAATGCCACAAATGGTGGCAATCATGGAAGAATCTTAAACAAAAATAAAATAAAACTAAAACGTATTTAAAACAAATAATACAACAAAAATAATAATACATTTTGAAACCTTGTACAGTGGTGTGAAAAACTATTTGCCCCCTTCCTGATTTCTTATTCTTTTGCATGTTTGTCACACAAAATGTTTCTGATCATCAAACACATTTAACCATTAGTCAAATATAACACAAGTAAACACAAAATGCAGTTTGTAAATGGTGATTTTTATTATTTAGGGAGAAAAAAAAATCCAAACCTACGTGGCCCTGTGTGAAAAAGTAATTGCCCCCTGAACCTAATAACTGGTTGGGCCACCCTTAGCAGCAAAAACTGCAATCAAGCGTTTGCGATAACTTGCAATGAGTCTATTACAGCGCTCTGGAGGAATTTTGGCCCACTCATCTTTGCAAAATTGTTGTAATTCAGCTTTATTTGAGGGTTTTCTAGCATGAACTGCCTTTTTAAGGTCATGCCATAGCATCTCAATTGGATTCAGGTCAGGACTTTGACTAGGCCACTCCAAAGTCTTCATTTTGTTTTTCTTCAGCCATTCAGAGGTGGATTTGCTGGTGTGTTTTGGGTCATTGTCCTGTTGCAGCACCCAAGATCGCTTCAGCTTGAGTTGACGAATAGATGGCCGGACTTTCTCCTTCAGGATTTTTTGGTAGACAGTAGAATTCATGGTTCCATCTATCACAGCAAGCCTTCCAGGTCCTGAAGCAGCAAAACAACCCCAGACCATCACACTACCACCACCATATTTTACTGTTGGTATGATGTTCTTTTTCTGAAATGCTGTGTTCCTTTTACGCCAGATGTAACGGGACATTTGCCTTCCAAAAAGTTCAACTTTTGACTCATCAGTCCACAAGGTATTTTCCCAAAAGTCTTGGCAATCACTGAGATGTTTCTTAGCAAAATTGAGACAAGCCCTAATGTTCTTTTTGCTTAACAGTGGTTTGCGTCTTGGAAATCTGCCATGCAGGCCGTTTTTGCCCAGTCTCTTTCTTATGGTGGAGTCGTGAACACTGACCTTAATTGAGGCAAGTGAGGCCTGCAGTTCTTTAGACGTTGTCCTGGGTCTTTTGTGACCTCTCGGATGAGTTGTCTCTGCGCTCTTGGGGTAATTTTGGTCGGCCGGCCACTCCTGGGAAGGTTCACCACTGTTCCATGTTTTTGCCATTTGTGGATAATGGCTCTCACTGTGGTTCGCTGGAGTCCCAAAGCTTTAGAAATAGCTTTATAACCTTTACCAGACTGATAGATCTCAATTACTTCTGTTCTCATTTGTTCCTGAATTTCTTTGGATCTTGGCATGATGTCTAGCTTTTGAGGTGCTTTTGGTCTACTTCTCTGTGTCAGGCAGCTCCTATTTAAGTGATTTCTTGATTGAAACAGGTGTGGCAGTAATCAGGCCTGGGGGTGGCTACGGAAATTGAACTCAGGTGTGATACACCACAGTTAGGTTATTTTTTAACAAGGGGGCAATTACTTTTTCACACAGGGCCATGTAGGTTTGGATTTTTTTTCTCCCTAAATAATAAACACCATCATTTAAAAACTGCATTTTGTGTTTACTTGTGTTATATTTGACTAATGGTTAAATGTGTTTGATGATCAGAAACATTTTGTGTGACAAACATGCAAAAGAATAAGAAATCAGGAAGGGGGCAAATAGTTTTTCACACCACTGTAGTTCAAAAATCAACTCCATACTATTAGAAGGCCATTCTTCACCTATGTTATGTTTTACCATATTATATTATTGTGTGATTGGCAAGCTACAAAGCCTCTCTGCACACCAGATTGCTTTATCAGAGGGCTAAAACAAATGGACATTTTTCAAAAGTTCCAAGCTAAAGTTGGGGTTGTTACCTCATTTCTAAAAATTTTGAAAATTTACTTAGTTGTGGTTTATGATAGAGTAATCATCAAAGAACAAGCAGCAGGAATTTAAGGTGTGTGAAGATCCATCCATCCATCCATCCATTTCCCAACCCGCTGAATCCGAACACAGGGTCACGGGGGTCTGCTGGAGCCAATCCCAGCCAACACAGGGCACAAGGCAGGAAACAATCCCGGGCAGGGTGCCAACCCACCGCAGGTGTGTGAAGATGATTTCTGAATAACTTAATAAAAATCATTATGGTGTGAGGCTGCTTTTCTGAATTAATTGACTTTAAAAGTGGAGCTCAGAAGGCTTTTGTGATGAAATCATTGATCATTTTAATTTTTATAAATAATTTAGTTGAATCTGTAATAGACTAATAAAACCTGCAGATTATACCAAAGGTAAATTAACTAAAGTTATGAAAATGTCTGCACATGGACCCAGATAATGTATAGCTTTGGAAAGTCATATGGGAAATTGAATTTATTGGAAAGAAATCCAACATTTTACACATAGGAATAAAAAATATTGTGTACAGTGTAAAGGAGGGCATGGATGGGTTCGCTTCCCTGATCTGATGGTTGGTGTAATTGCTGGGAGACAATTAGAGCAGAGGAACATTGGGAGACTACCTCCCAGACCTGTGTGTTCCACCTGTACACTGGGTAGCAGCAGTCCTCTCATAAGGCTCACATTTGGATACATGCAAGGCAGTATGGAAATTGTAGTCCCATACTGAGGCTCCTTTATACCAACAGCAATACTTGTTCATAATGCCTTACTGGGACTGTGACAGCCAAGTCAGAACTTTTCTTTCTTTTGAAATTTCTTGCTTTACTGTATAGTCTTTCCGGTGTGTGTTTAGACCAAAATGTGTGTTTATATCTATTTATTCACTTAACTACCTATTTATGTATCTATTTATTTAAAGAGCATCTGTAAAAAGCCAAATTTCCCCCTGGGACAAATAAAGTTCTATCTATCTATCTATTGAATGGGCACCCTGATGGGGTCTTTGATTGGCATTGGAGCGAGCTGCCATAAAGAAAGTTCCTTTGTCCTATGAAATTTCTGCCTGAAATTGAAGTGCTTCCTGGATGCAATAGCAGAAGCTTTGCCTTAGCTAAGAGAGTCAGAATCAGCAGTAGAGTAGGACAAAGGTCCACTGGAGTGGAAGTGGAGAAAAAGAAGAAGAGAGAGAGAAATAATATTGTTGTATTTTTGTTTGAAGATGCCCATGAGAAAGAATTTATTGCAAATTAAAGTCTTTTGGAAGCTGGAGCATGTATTTGTGTTGTTCTAGTCTATAACTGGAGTGTAAGATGCCTTACAATGTTCATGGCAGTTAAATGATAGTGGTGTTTTGATTATACAAAAGTATTAAGAATTTTAAAAAACACTTCCAATCTGGCATCAAAATATGTTCATAAGACAGACTAACCAAATGTTAGGTTATTACAGCATCCTGTGTGAGGCACAAGTATATAAAGTTCTGAGTAAAGGGGAAGTTCACCCTTTTCCAAAAAAAAAAAAAAGATCAAAGAGATGAAACAAGCTGCCACAAATCATGTTTTTTGCTTTTTTAATGTTTTAGAATCACATTTTTGTAATGTAATGTCAACATTAAGTATGCTTATACAATTTTTAAGTGTTTAGTGTATCACCTTGAAAACAACCATTTTGAAGGAAACAATACAAATTGTTATGTATATGAAGACAGTCTGGAGTAATAACACAAGTCCAGGTTAAGTGATATACAGTTCCAGTATGTTAAAAGGGTTGAGCCTCCCCTTTTTTGATTATAATCTCACTTAGTGAGAGCTCAACTAGAATGTTCTGTGAGTTCTAGCCTTTAGCTCTTAGGAAAGTCTAGAAAAATACTATTGGAGTCATTCCAAGAATACAGCATATAATGTAACAATAAACAGATAAACTATTCAACCTAAAAAGTGGAGATGTAGTAGAAATATTTGGATTTATGAAGTACATATGTAAATTTGATATCAGTTTTATTTCAAAAACAACTAAAACTAATTTTTTGTATGTGCGAACAAAGCGAGCAGGGGGCCCAGCCCCCTAGTTCTTACAAAAAAACATAACAAAAAACCTGTGATCATCTAGAACAGGGGTAGGCAATCTCGGTCCTGGAGTACCACAGTATGTGCAGGTTTTTGTTCCAACCCAGTTCCTTAACGAGAACTCAATTATTGCTGATGAAGCACATATTGCTTAAGTGACATTTTAATGCTTCATTTTAGTGGTCTCGCTTGTTAAGGTTCTCCAACCTTAATTGCTTATTTCAATCTTAAACTGCTGCATTCAGTGTTTTAATTGCTCCTTATTAGCAATAAGATGTAAAAGACAAAGCAGCCAGCAGTTCTCCAGCTAGCTTTTTTCCCAATTACATCTGTGTGTGTTCATCATGCACGGTTTGATTTAATAAAACACTTAATAGAAAAATGTGACAGACTGAAAATGATCTGTTTTAGGCTTCAAATCATTTGGATGATATCCTTGGAAAGGAAAAAAATCTACGATATAAAAGCCTTACATTGCACAGACTAACAAGCCATAAAATTAAATAAGGTCTGAGATTGGCAATGATTGGTTTCTAATTAAGCAATTGGGTTGGAATGAAAACCTGTAGCCACTGCGGCTCACCAGGACCGACGTTGCCTACCCCTGTTTTACATCTTATTGCTAATAAGGAGCAATTAAAACACTGAATGCATCAGTTTAAGATTGAAATAAGCAATTAAGGTTGGAGAACCTTAACAAGCGAGACCACTAAAATGAAACATTAAAATGTCACTTAAGCAATATGTGCTTCATCAGCAATAATTGAGTTCTCGTTAAGGAACTGGGTTGGAACAAAAACCTGCACATACTGTGGCACTCCAGGACCGAGATTGCCTACCCCTGATCTAGAACATGTAAATTGTGTCTTAAGAGTGACTACATTTGTCTTCCAACACCAAAAAGATTTTCTGGATAGGAAAATGATTAAGGTAGTCATTTCAGTTTCCTTTCCTGGGAAAGTAATTTTGTATACTGTATATACCTGATTCAGGAATAGCTTTGACTTTCTGCGCTTGTGACATTTTTCGAAGTCTTATTTATACTAGAAACATTTGATTAGGAAAAATGATACTGTAGTATCAATGCTTCTAATCCATTGCAAATATGTCTATCTGTGAAATTCTACAGATGTGACTCACTCTGATGCAGTGGCATTTTCTTTGTCTTGGAAAATAATACTTCACTATATCATGCGCCAAAGACAGTAAATATAGAAAAAACGATTCAAAACTCTTCACACTGTGTGGCTGTGATCACTGATGGTAAGTCATAAAAATTAAAATAAAATAACAGCAGTTTACAGGGCACTCTGAGGCATGTGGCCATATTTATTAGTGTATTGACTCCAACTACTCCATTGCGAAAATGCGTATGCAGATCAATTATATTCTGATTTCAGGTGCACATCATTTACAATCAACTCTTCTCCTATTTCAGCAATGTATGCAAGACCTAATGGATGGCTATTTTCCATCTGAACTGCAAAGAAGATTCCCTGATGGAGTCCCCATTAAGGTATTGCTGCTTAGCAATTAAATGACTAATAAATAAATAACCTCATATGTTTAACACAAGCAATGAGTACTTCAGTAGCTTTGAACAGCAACAACAATACTTGAGAAAGTATGGATAATTAATTATACTTTCAGTACAAAGTAACAAAATCTACTTATTTCCTGAATACAGTTTCAGCATTACATGGAGGCCAAACCTAACATGGAAACATTGGGTGTAAGGTAGGTAACACACGACTGCACCCATTCATACCAAATGACAAGAGCGCAAATGTCACACTAATAGTGGCTCAGGAACTGAGAGGCAACAACGCTAACCATTGTGCCACCATCCTGCTGACATCTACAGCATGAAAAACAAATTTATTTTTAGCTATACAATAAGGAATATTAAACACAAAACAGGTCCATTTGTTCTCAAAAACTCCAAAGAATACAAACTGTGCTTTTACTCCATCACCTAACTTTACTAATTGTCAGTCAAGGAATTGTTTAGGTTGCTTTAAACAACTTTTCTTTTTCTCAACTACTAGTAATATTTTTTGTGTTTTGCTGCTGTGTTTCTCACCAACCCCAAGATCAGTTTAAAGTACATTTCTTCCCCTTGTATTGAACGTACCCAAACTTTCAAAATATGTTAAAGGCAATGCAACTACCAAACATCCTGAATCCCTTGAATGTCTTTTATGATTGCAGGGCATTTGGGGATAGAAACCTGAAAGACTCCAGGCTTCAGGATGAAAATCAGCAGTGAATTTGTGAAAACAAATTAGAGCAGGGAAAGTAGCTGTAGGAAGAAGCTTTGTTGAAAATGACTAAAAGTGCACAGAGGTCACAAAGGATTGGGAATCCCATCAGAGATGATAAGCATAATGGCAAATTAACATAACTTAATGACACATCTAATCTAATTCAGTCTTTCAGTGTGACAGAAAACAACCCTGAGCAAAACACCAGTCTATTGTAGGGCCATATAATTAACAAAGGAAAGCAAAATATCTGAAGCTATTTAAAATCAACATAATACACATGCCCACTTATGTGGAAATGAGGTACTGCAGTGTCACCTGTTGTTCAAGCCACTTCTGTCTATTCTGATTTGTCTACTGAAAATAGAAAGTGAGTTAGAAAAATAATTAACAAGTCATACTTTATAGACATACACTTATTTAAAGGCTAAAGCTGGACTCTTCTCAAGTAATTACATAAAAAGAAACTTCTAGCGTGAGAACATAAAATATTAAGTATAATTTGTGTTTTATTTTTTAAAACATCAAAAAATTCACAAGCATGTGAGAATTGTTGTTTGTCCTATTGTATATTGCCTTCTTATTTTTAATGTTCTTGTTACAGCTGACTGATCAACGGGATGTGGAACTCCAGCAGAACAATCGCTGGATTGAATTTCCTGGTATTGGACATACTATAGGCAGCAAAACTGATCCTGTGCTTAAAGAAAGTGCAATTCCAGGTTAGGACAATGGAATACCTGATATTTCTGTGCCTGGTCATCTGGGTGGTGTTTTAATAATAAACAATAATAATTCATTACATTTATATAGCTCTTTTCTCAGTACTCAAAGCGCTATCCACATAGGGAGGAACCGGGAAGCGAACCCACAATCTTCCACAGTCTCCTTACTGCAAAGCAGCAGCACTACCACTGCGCCACCTGTGAGGACTTGTCTCCCCACATTAATTTGGATTTTCATGATGGTATTCCGGTTTCCCTGCCACATCCTCAAAGAGACTCAGGTTAGGTTATTTGAGAAATCAAAATTGGCCCAGTGTGTGTGTTTGTGTCCTGTAATGGACTGTTGATATGTTTAGGGTTGTTCTCTGTCTTACACCTCAATAATGCTGGGAAAAGCACCACTCCCTCAACCCTGACTAAACTGGCATGCTGTAAAGGTCTATTATATACATACCATGACATCACACACTCTGTGCAGTAAATCAGCACAGTAGCTAGATGGGTCGTTTTTTTGTTAGTGTAAACCTCACCCTCAACTCATTGAAACAATCTGTGTAATATGAAAACAAGTAAGTATATATTGTCAGTATATATTGTCACCCAAAAGACTCCACACAGTCAAAAAGGTTTGGGGCAGCCACCCATATATTATGATCCTGGCTGCAAAAGGTTGAAAAATGATTGAGTAGTTTACACGACTGAGTCCAAAACAGAACAGAATATGTGGAGGTAAGATGGCGGTTTTAAGGGCTGGTGGAGGAAATGATGTCATCTATGCCAGAACTGGAAGTGATGTCTTTGGAATCAGAAGTGACATCGTCAGAGGCGCTGGAACCGGAAGTAACATCATCAGAGACGCCGGAACCTGGAGGGAATTCCCAGGAATGGTCTTCAAGAAACTGAGAAAGACAGTCAGCACACTCCGCCACCCCCTGGTCTAATATAGTTTTAAAATTACTCAAGCCCTTTAGCTGCCTCCTAATCGCACGTGTGACAATATATACAATTTTTTAAGTGAAAATCCAGGGATGCACAGTAGCGCAGAGGTTAGCAGCGCTAATACCATGAATACCATGTCTAGTCGTTGTTTGCGTAGAATTTGTACGTTTTCCTTGTATATAAGAGCTTTTTTTTTGGCACAAAGGTTTTTCTCCTACATCTCCAAAAAATTAAGACCCTGAACTCGATTATGCTGTTTTGAGGGTGTTATATTATGTTCGAATCTGTGGAACGCTTTTTAAGTGCCCAGAAAAATCTAAACATAGGAGTGTGGTACCAATCACTGCTTCAGCATGCTAGCCATACATTCATCTGTTTTCTAAACCTGTTTATATGGAGCAGGGTTTCATAATTTATAATAATATTTTTTTTTACAAAATAGCTTCTGTAAAGTAAATTCAGAATTCATTAAAGCTTTGTTTGTGGGTATTTTGTGCAGTTCTAAGGTCTCTCAGTAATTGTTGACAGTTCTATAATTAAACTTTGGGTCTGTTAATTTCTTGTTCAAAATAACAATTCTTCTGGAATATTTTTTAAATAAACCATCTGAAATTGAAACATTTTGCTGACATTAGAAATTTTATTGTGTCACTGTTTGCCTAAAGGACAGGAATTTCAAGGCCCTGTGCAGCATAGCAAGTCTTACCAGTCCCCTGATCATAAGGTACACATAAGCATTGTGGAACACCTTTATAAGGACCTTTCAACAACAAGCATTAATTGTACTGAATTGCTTTTGATTCCTAAAGTTTTAAAGTTTAAAATCTTAGTACTCTTTAAATGTGGCCCTTTAACAGATGAGCAGGGCAAAGATGAGGTTTTTACCCTGTACTTACATGACAAACCCCTGAAATCCATGAGAATCTCTGAATGCTGCACTGGGTAAAAGTGGCACAGTCTCACAGATTCAGGTCTCAGAGTTAAATTGTGTACTGGGTTGTTGTTGTATGGAATTCGCATGCTCTTCACATAACAACGTGGATTTTCCTTCAATGTCTCAGTGATGAGACGTTACCTTATTTGGCAATTCCAAATTGGCCCAGTAGATATTTTTTCGAAAGACACCTGTGATGTACTGGTACCTTGTCCAGGGCTGGTTTCTGTTTTGCATCCAATGCTGGCAGCATAGGTTTTGTTTATAAACCCCGAATTTTATAAGGCACCTTTAAGAATGACATATTATGTACAGTATAATTCTCACAGATTTCCATTGTTTCAGCTGCCAGATCAGTAGTAGGTGAGCAAGACAACAACAACAATAAAGCACCTTTTTGGAATATCTGATAAACTGTATTTTCATTAAAGCATTTACCTGACATAACACTACTTCTCTACTTTTATTATTGGATGGATGGCCTTTACTTGGGTCTTTTTTATCTCTTCTAGGACCGAAACTTTCAATGGAACAGTTTTTAAAGAAGCTTCCAAAAACAATTATAAAAGAAGGAAAAGTAATAGACATCAGAGGATCTGTTCAACAAAATTTACAGGTGATTAAAATCTATACATGAACTTGGGGGTGGGGGCTTCTCCTGAAAAGCCTTGACTGACTATTGAGTTACTAAATTATTTTTCACAATTCTTTTTGTCTGTTTAATTGGCAGTAAATAATTCAGTTTTGTCATTTAAATGTTAAAATTAAGAGATTTCACATAGGTATTTGCAGCAGGACAAGCTGGTAAGATGTTAAAACAACCTACGTGCTAACGACTGCTGTGCTCATGTACAAAATTGAATTACATTTACTGTATACGGAATGCAAAATGAGGCAGAATATGTTCTAAAACGTGCCACCATGGGGTGCTGCTGGGGCTCCTTCATACCTATGTGAATATACCTCTGTATTGCTTCACTGTGTCTGTGACTACTCTTTTTTATCTTTAGCCCAGTCAGAGGTTTCCTTTCATTTTAATAATTCTGGTGTGTATTTGAGAGGGATTGTTGATGTTTGTTATATTTATTTACTAAGCGCCTTTAAAAGGTAAATTTCCCTCTTGATAGATAGATAGATAGATAGATAGATAGATAGATAGATAGATAGATAGATAGATAGATAGATAGATAGATAGATAGATAGATAGATAGATAGATAGATAGATAGAACAAACTATTTTATCCTATCTATTTATTGGCAAGCATATGGTCACTCACACATGCTCAATAGTTGCTTAGTTAGTTCAGGGCCATCTTAACAGCATTATAGTCCCCCCGGCAAAGCAGTGTACTAGGTCCCCTACTTACACAACCAGAACATACATATATTAACATGGGGCACCTATGCTTGTGGGGCCACCGGGCACTGCCCAGCATGTCCATGCGTTAAGACGGCCCTGAGTTAGTTAAGAAAATATACATAGTATACAACCATAGTGTCACATGATTGTCAGGCTTAAAATTGAGTGACTTTACTTATATTATATATATATATATATATATATATATATGCACTAAGGTTCTACTTTATTAGGTACAGTAAACCTATCTATCTAGTGTGTTGATTCTACAAGATGCCAAATGTATTGCTCAGGAATGTCCCACCATGTGTAAATTATTCTCTTGTGCAGTTGCTGCAAATATTGTAGGACAGCTGCACAGCCCACTCCACGTCATCCCACCTGTACAACTTGTTGGCTTATTCAAATTTGAAACTGTTTAGCATAGGTGGCAGCCTTTGTTAGTATTGGCAGTGAGTGAAGACCTAAAGATGCTTTTTAGCCTCATTTTTATCAATTTATCTAATATCTTGTGTTCAAAGCATTCATGAGTTTAATTTGTTTTTCTAAATTTTTACTAGTTACCACCTTTAACAAAGCAAACAAAATTGAAATTTTCATAGATATTTGCTGGTTTGGGCTGCAAGACATTGACTGTGAAAAGCTCAAGCCAGAAGTGTGAACAACAACAAAAAAAAGGCAAGCCCCAGCACTAAACCAAAAGTTCAGGTTTCACATATGCACACATACTCAAGGGTAAACCCAGAACGCTGCAGGTCACAGGGTCATGGAAACACTGGTCTCAGAGCAATATTTTTCTAAGTAGGAAGTTAAATCGAGCGTATTTTGCCTGTCATGGGTCAAGGCAGGGTTATTTATTAGATGGACTGGAAAAAAGATCATAATCGTAAACATAGCAAAAGTCACTTCTGGACATAAAAGAATGGGTCATCAAAACACTAAATAAATTTGTAGTCGTTAATTGATTGTGAATAATTCTCAGAGAGTAAATCATTTTGGAACACCAATGCATTTAAAATTTAATATCCACAATCTGAGATGCATCCATAAAGCATCACACTGGTGACATCATGTGGTATGACTTCTGGAACCATGTTTCTAGCAATGCATTATGGTAACAGTTCCACAAAATGGCAGTGTTAACAGAAGAAAATAGCATCACAGTAAATGAAAATAATAATAAAATGTACATAACTTCTCAAGCCAATTAAAGTAATTATTATTATGATTAATAAGTAATTAATATTAATAATTATTTGTATACCAAAATGATCACTGATGCTCCAAACCTCTAAATTTAATCAACTTTCCAGAAAAAACAAATTGAAGCAATTTTTTTTTTTTACTTTGCCTGTATCCTAACAGAGCATATGATGGAATAGTGTAAAAAATGGATTAATTAGACAAAGTTGATTGTTTATCAACATTTTAATAACAAGTTAAACTACTGCATTTTGTGCACAACGGCGACCTCTGGCGAGTATTGGCTCTTAATGCAGAAACACCAAAGACACTACATTTATATGTACAGTGTTTATATATGATATTAACGGATTTTTATTTGTCTAGCAGTTACATTCTATGGGTGTATTTAGTGTTAATGTGTGCAATGTGCCATCAATTGGAATGCATTTTATAATAAATATATTACATTTTTCATTCTAACAGATGGCGAATCCAAAATATTACCACTTCTGTTGAGAATTCTATACCAAAATCCATATTATTGTGGCAAAAAAAAACCTGACATTATAATTCAATAAAGGAAATTTTAAAAAGTAACAAAATACAAGAAATAAAAGAAGATAACAGAATGACCACCAATCTCATTTGAGTCCATTAAACATTCTAGTGATCTGTCCTCATTAAGTAGCAACTTGAGAGTAGAAATAAATTGTATAAATATATAACATATTTCATTAATAGCTATAAAGAGGACATGCTGGCATTCCAGGAGTCGGAGACCCCTGTGGTCAGATCATCAGCTACTTCCCCCATAAGATAATCAATGTGTGTGCTCCAATGGGATTAGTACTCTCTCTGTCAAGCCTTTTTTATATCCTATCAGTTTTTTCTATTTAAAATTTCCTTTATTAGATTATTTTTTTGATTATATACAGTGCATTTTATTAATATACATAACTAACAAACTTGAATTAGGTATGTTGGGAATGACACCCTTGAGTGATTGTGTCACAATTAATGTTGTAAGAGTTGAAATAGAAAGTGCTAGATAAAGAATTAAAGAACAATTTATCGTGGGTCAACTAGTATAGCAGATTATGCCTCAGGCTTATATTTAAGTCTTTATCACCAAAGATCTGCAGCTTACTTTAATGTGTGATTCTAAATTGGCCCCAGTGCATGTGTGCCAATGCAATAGTCTTCAAGCCAGTGCTGCCAGGACAGGCTCAGTTGGATTAACCAGGCTTGAGATTGTATGGATGCAAAAGTCACTATTCATCTGTTAAATCATAATAGCACAGCAGAGCCTGAGGAGTACTAGACAAAAAAGCTTCTCCAATTGAAATGTTGAAAACTATACTATACTAATGGTTATCGTCCTTATGCAAGATACAACTTAGCAAAAATGGTTTTGCCATATGGTGCCCTTGAAACAAAATGCAACGAATGTTTAAGTTTCAAGTGTGTGTGAGAAACAAAGCTAATACTTTGTAAAATGACTGTACTTTTTTGACCGAATTTCATTTATTCCCCCCCCCCCCCATACAGGGTACATCAAAGGAACAAAAGGATAGCGTTATCCTGATCGAAACTCCATGTCTCATCTCTTTGAAAGAAAGGTACAGTATAACTAGCCAGCAAAAGGTCAGGGTTGATAACATAGCAATGGAAGTCTGCCGCAGATGTTCACAAGATAATCATGACTGCCACAATGCCATTTGGTTAAACATGTTAAAACACAGAGTTAAAAAATAAAAAAAATAAAAGTACAGCTTGGGGAAAACTGTGATTTTATTTTCTTAAATAACCAGTTTATGTTGACTTCCTCAACTTCTCAAAAACAACACTACCGTAAGTCCTTAAAAAGAAGAAATAAAAATAAAATCAATAAAAAAAAAAAATACAATGGTAATAATGAAACATAAACATATTGTTCAAGAAGCCTGACTTGAGCTCCCCCTGTCTGATTTACAGAAGAAATCTTAAATAAACTGTGCAGCCATGTAGCTAAACAAATGACTGTACTACTCAGTCCATACTGCTACTACGCTGTGCCTCACCTTCTGCTTCTTTAATTGAAGATTGGTGATGTGTAAGTCACTGTGGATAAAGAAAAAGCCTAAACAGATAAGGAGCATCCCTGTACTGTTTCATTTGGTTTAGTTTACTTTGCATTGTGTCTAATAAATTGGAAAAACAATATTCTGATACTAGCCCTATAACACTGAATTACCTTAAAATAAAAATGGTAAGTGTTATGCATGTCTTACTTTACTTTGTAGCAGCTGGTGGCAGAATGCTCTGTCATGTCCTTTCTAAAAACCTGACAGCTGCACAAACTAGTATTGTCTGCTGTCCCTAATTATCTGAACAATGACTTAAGTAACTTCATCCTTATTTTGAACAGGTTGCAAATAGATGAAAGTTCCAGAGTCCCCAGTGCCAAAGATATCTCAACACTACGGATAAAATCAGAAGATGGAGAAAAAACATTCATCGTAAAGATGTATTTCTCTGAAACAATTGGACATCTCCGCACATATCTTAATCAGCACAGGTAACGTCAATGAGTTGGTAGAGTTGCACTAGGTTGACATCAGCTTTGAAGGAAAGCGTCTCCTTCTAAAGAGTTTCACTTTTCTTCTACTTTCCTTTCAGGAGGAATATCCAGATCCAAAGTATGTTAGTATATTTAATGATTATTTAAGATTTGACATAAAATAGAGTAAAGGCAACAAACAGTCCATACATTCTTATTAGTTTCATCACACATTCAGCTTTTATTGTCAGGTATACTAGACAAAGCTTCACTCTTATCTTTTACTTAAACAGGGCTGGCTATGGCATTTTACTGCTTTAGGTGAAGCTGTCAATAGCACCCCAAACCTTACACATAAATCCTCTATATTATATATAATAAAAAGAAATCTTGGGAGGAAAACTTGGGAGGGAGACGAGATGTGATCTTCTCGGAAGACAATTTGATGTCCCACGAGAGACACTTTAACGTTACTGACGTGAGACAATTCAGTGAGGCAACATTTAAAACAAGTTCACAGACATCAAACCTAGCAATTGTTGGAATGCTTTTGGCAGACACACTTCATGTGCTCCCAGCTCTTAAAACAATGACAAGCGACAAGCAGAACACAAAGCTCGCCAGCAGCAGCAGATGATCCAACCACTTTTCCTTTGTGTGTGTTCAGCCACCCCCCGCCCCTTCACAACGCGAGCTGCAGAGACACGAAGTGGCAAAAGGACACCTGCTGTACAGGATTTTAACGGCATCTCCTTAGCGTGCGTTCAGCCCCCTCCTTCACAACACAAGCAGTGTTATACGTCCTGCGAGAAAGAGATTTACCCACGCCCGTGGCCGGAAATAAAGGACAAGTATTGTTTTTACAAAAGTTTTAAAGTAAAAGTGAAAATAATGCATATGTAACAATTCCCAAGAAAATAACAATCTCTTTAAATTGTTTATCCGGGAAACCAAACCCGGGGGTGGGCAAGCAAAGGGAGCAGGGGGCAGAGCCCCCTAGTATATATATACACAAGGGACATTCAAAACTCTATTTTTAACTCTATTTATTAAGAATTTCAAAAACAGATTACATCACTTTTCTACATAGTCACCTTCATTTGTGATGCAATTTTCCAGGTGACGTACCAACTTTTAATGCCCAATTACTACTTCTCCTGCCTTCACCATTTCCAACGAAAATATAAAAGTGTATAAAAGCTTTTTGAATGTCCCTTGTATATATACACCACATATATATATGTATATGTATGTGTATATTATAAATATATATATATATTTGCAGCTGGAGATCAACCAAGGGAGAAAAATTAATCACGTATCATATATATATATATATATATATATATACACATATGCATAAACCAAACAAATGGCAGCTATGTTGTATGATATCGTTTTTCTATAAATTTCATTAATTTCACATATTATTACAAATATAGAATACTAATAATAATTATAGTACTATTAACACTAATATTGACAGTAGTATTAAATATGCAAATCAAAAAATGCGAAGGTTGTTAAGTATGTACTGACTAATTAGCGAACAGGCAGAACTCCTAGCCTCACTGTTTTTGTTCCTCAAATATTGTCAGGATTCACATAAATGATCAATCTAAAGGTGCTCGTAATGGCAATTCACTGTGCTTGCAAATTAAAGGAAGAATCAGAAAGCAAAATATTTGTATCAAAAATCTGCAAAAATCCAATGTCAATGAAATAAATAGGAAAAATAAGATAAAGATCAAAGTTACTGAAAAGTAAACAATACTAAAACAAAAATAAAACTACGGACTTACAAATGAAAAAAAAAGAATGAAGGATGTTCAGCATAAAAGAGAGTACAGAGCATCCTGGCACTGAAAAAAGACTCATGCAGTTTGTCAGACGTTTACACTGAACATTGCTAGTATGCAAAAATAATATAAAACGATGTAATAGGGCTAAGGGTGGCATGGTGGCGCAGTGGTAGAGCTGCTGCCTCGCTGTAAGGTAACCTTGGTTTGCATCCTGGGTGCTCCCAGCATGGACTTTGCATGTTCCCCCTCTTTCCACATAGGTGTCCATCCACAGTCCAAAGACATGCAGGTGTGGTGGATTGGTAATGCTAAATTGGCCCCAGTGGGTGTGTGTTTTACACTGTCCAGGGTTTGTTTCTGCCTTATGCTCTGTGCTTGCTGGGATAGGCTCCAGCTTCCCTTAATCCTGCTCTGGATAAGTGGGTTTGGAAGATGGATGGATGGATGGCTATTGGGTGTGTTGTAAGTCAGGGTCTTTAATGTTTAAAAATTCTATCCCCCCTCCCGCCCCATTTTGCAGCTTTAGGCGAATGCTTTGTTTGCCCAAGTAATAAACAATAATAATTCATTATATTTATATAGAGCTTTTCTCAGTACTGAAAGCGCTATCCACATAGGGATAGTAGAGCCAGCCGTGTACTTAACTGTAAGAATATGCTTATATTCGGGATTATGGAAAGAATCATTCTTCTTTACACACTTTTTCCTACTTTAATATTTACTGGATTTCTTTGAGGTTTATAAATGGGTAATATTTTATACACATTTTTTTCCAGGGGGAAAGAAAGATGTTATGACATCATCAGCTTATTTCCACAGAGGGTGTACAGCGACGAGTCAAAAACTTTACAGGAGAGTGGCCTTGTCCCCAATGCATCTCTACTGCTAAGACCCACAAAGTGTTTAAGTATTTTTTAAGTGTTCATCTTGGTTTCCTATTGATATAAAACTAACCAGGTTCATTCTAAATTACTCTCGTCCTTATTGCCAACTGTGTCATTTAAATACCAATAAATGTTAAAATTAATAGAAAGATAATTGTACACTTGCCTTGTTTTCAGTCTCTTGCTTGTTACATCACGATAACCATATTTTTGTTTCAGGTTAGCTGCTTACTCATTGTTCAATTGAGAATATATATAATGTATTGTTTCCAGGTAGAAGACGATTTTTTGTCATGTTTTCAGACTTAAAATTGGTTGGCGTCTTAAATTCGACGTACATTTCACTGTCCCACCTCGAAAGACATGTTGACTGCTAAAGAAATACACGAAGTAACCTCGCGAGGGCTCGTGAGGGGGAAAGCGGATTCGCGCTCGGACTTCTGACACGCGCGCGGGCTTTTGAAGGAGAAGCGAATCGGCAAGCTCGGGCTTGTGAAAGGGACTGCGTATCGGCGCTTGCGCGGACCTCTTAGTGAATGTGACCCCGCGAAAGGAGAGAAAAAAGGTCTCGTTATACAGGTATATTTACTTTCCATAAAATCTCTTTTTGAAAGCGGATGCACTTTAAATCTGGGAGTATCTTTAATTGGGACCATAATGGGATATACAAAATACTGGGACAATGAGGTTATATGATTTATTTTTGTTATCAAGGGGACCCAGACCCCTTCACGTTTTTCAGATTTTGCTGTGTTGTGGGTTGCCTTCTGCTACCACCATTTAACTTAAGTTTTTTCCCACATCAAGCAACACTCAATATGACAGTGCGAAAATAGGGTTTTGAAATGTTTACCAGTTTAGTGAAAATAAAAAACTGAAATGTCACACCAACACAAGTCTTCAGACCTTTCCAGCCTGGGTCTTAAAGATGCAACAAGCTTTGCATACCTGGATTTGGGGATTTTTTCACCATTTTTCTCGGCAGATCTTCTTAAGCTCTGCCAGGCTGGATGGAGACTGTAGGTGAACAGCTTTTTTCAGGTCTCTCCAGAGATGCTTGGTTGTGTGCCTCTCAAGGACATTCCCATAGTTGACCCCAAGCTTCTCATTTGCTTTGTGTTTAGGGTCATTGTCCTGTTGGAAGGGAAACCATCAGTCCAGTCTCAGGTACAGAGTGTTCTGGGTCAGGTTTTCATTAAGAAAATCACCAAACCTTGCTCTGTTGAGCTTCCCCTCAATCCTGCCTAGTTTCCCAATCACTGCTGCTGAAAAAGAGCCCCACAGCATGATGCTGTCACTCCCATGCTTTATAGTTGGAATTATATTGCATAGGTTTCCTCCAGACATGATGCCCTCAGTTTCATCAGACCAGAAACACTCATTTATCACAGTCTTGAGAATCCTTTAGGTGACTTTTTGCAAACTCCCTGCCGGCATTATGGGGTCTTTTACTAAGAAGGGCTTCTGTCTGGCCACTGTGTTATAAAGCCCAGATTGGTGGCTGTACTTCTGGAAGCTTCTCCCATCTCCACACAGGTTTCCTGGACCTCAGTTGTCCAGATTTTTGGTCACCTCTCTTACCAAGGCTCTTCTTCCATGATTGTTCAGTTTGGCTGCATGTCCAGCTCTAGGAAGAATCATAGTTGTATCAAGCGTCTTTCATTTAAAATTATGAAGGCAACTATGCTCTTGGGAAGCTTCAATGCTGCCAGATTTTTTTTTAGCCTTACCCAGATGTGTGCCTCAACACAATCCAGTCTTTAAGCCCTACAGACAATTCCTTTGACCTCACTGCTTGGTTTTTGATGTATGGCCTTATATAGACAGGTGCATGTCTTTCCTAACCATATCCAATCAACTGAACTGAGCACAGATGGACTCGCAACAAGTGTAGAAGCATTTCAATGGTGAGCAATAGAATGGGATGCATTGCATTTTGCTTACCAATGATTCTAATCCAAATTTGCTTTAATCACATTTTAAAAATTGCTTGAATTCCTATCAGTCAATTTTTATTTGCTTGTTTTGTACCTTTGATATCAACACCAAAACTCAAATGCAAACTCCAATGATGTCAACCAACCCTCCATACACAGAGCTATGTTGATAATTAAAAGGACATGGAACACCTGGGCAATTAGAATCACCTGTCATTCAGCCATCCATTTTATAAACCCGCTTATCCAGAACAGGATCATGGGGAAGCCAGAGCCTATCCCAGCAAGTATTGTGCCAAGCAGAAATATTTCTCCAAATAGTTCTCCTCAGTTGGAATTTGGGGACTACACACATGTAATTTTTTGCAATATTGTTTATGTCTTATGTCAAACACTACTCAGAAATAAAAGATGACATTCTATAATTTTGTCATACAAGTTTGAAGAATATCCTAAAATAATACAATGTTTTCAGCTTTTTCAAATACAATACCTAAAGGTATGTGTTTTAATTATTTACATTGCTAGGCACTGGTTACTTTCCCATATCTAAAATAAACAAAGCAAACTCTGTCACAGGGTTACAGATTCTTAAAATGCAGTATTAATCGTGTAGTGTTTTGACATTTTTTCCTCCAACATTGTTCAAAATTTATGGAAGATTGCCACATAATGGCTCCATAGTCTGAATATTCCTTCCTTAGTTTTTGGCATGTGGGAGAAACACCAATAGGCTGATAGGCAACTAGTAACTCAGTGCAAGTGTAAATGTGGCCAGCAAATGACTAGGCTTCTGGTCAGGGTTGGTTCCTGTTTTTTGCCTAATGTTGCTGGCATAACCTCCAATGCCACACTAACTTATATTATAACAGATGGATCTGATAAATCATATATTTTTTTATTAATAAAAAATGGAACTATGAAACTATAAGCACTGTGCCAATGGCATGAGACCAAAATAAGTATGTGAACCTGAAGAACAATAAACATACAAACGGTTGAACTGCACTTAAGGGCATCTGCATGGGCCCAAAGCCAACTGCAACTGTGCCAGAAACCTTTACACTGCTGTGAATTAAATGTTATTTCTTGACCAATAATTCTTACAATTAATGGGATCACACAAAAAAATTGTAGACTATAAAATCTGATGACTTATATGTTCTCAGTATCTCTAAATATGTCAAACATTTGACTGTATAATGATTGGGGAGGGGGCATCATTTGTGGGATGTGTTGTGGGAGTAGAAATGGCCCAAGATTGACCTTCACACTGAATAACCAGGACTAAAAACACCATTTTAGAAATGTGCTCAATTAAATTATGTCATTTAATACAACACACTCAAAATGCAAATGTTTCTAAACATGAAATTATAAATTAATTTCTCAAAGGTCTCAAGGAGTGAAAATTTCAGGGAAATCCATATAATGAATATTAGATGTGCATTCAAAAATGAAAATAAATATTTGTTGCTTTTTTCCAAAAAAAAAAAAAAAAAAAAAAAAGGAATACTTAAAAAGGAAAAAAACAGTAAAATGATCTAGAATCAAAGGATATTTACACAACACGGAAAACAAATTGTGAAAATTTATTTATTAATGTCATCATAGAAAGCAACTTTTCTGCATACAGCAGTTATAGAAAACATGTGAAGCAGTAGTAACATGATACCACAAGATCATTAGGGGGAAAACTGAAGAACATTAAGACTTAAAAGTACACTTAAAAAAAGAAGATTTCATTTATTAATATCCTGTTAATAATAAGTACAGGTTTACTTCTAGCAGGAATGCTGAATGAGAAAGTTGAGATGAGGTATTTGCCAAAATTTAGGAAAGAGGAAAATTAAATCAACACTTTCCAGATTTACTGTCAGGGTATAATTATAATTCAAACTGCATGACAAGCCATTTCTGAAAAGAAATAACAATCTTCAGCTATTGCTACCCAGATAGCATGCCATAATCATAATCTATGTTGTGCTTCTGAAATTTGTAGACCAGAGTCTACATAAAAAAAGATGTTAATTGACATACAGAGATACAATTAAAAGGATACATTGGCACTAAAGAACTGGTTCAAAAAAGCTGAAGCCATAGAGTGCGGATTAATTTCACTAGTCAAACATATTACTTTGGTACTTTGGATTTTTTTTTTTTTAAAGCAAAAAAAGTGAATTGGAAAACCAATCATTTAATCAACAGAACTTCTGAAAAGTGGGGCTACTAGAAAAGAAAAGAAAAAAAAGCATTGTGAAGAAAATCCACTTCCTGCTGACATTTCACATGAGCAGGCTTCTCATGTTGCAGTTCAGATACTGCAGTTAATGTTTTTTTCTAAATTCAGATATACTGATGTTTAGACAGCAGTCTTAAGACATTTTATCCTTTCAAAAATTCAATTCTTGCCTAGATCAATAGATTTTGATAGATAGGACCATTAAATACTACATTAACATAAGGTCAAGAGTGCTGTAAAGCAGCAAACAAGAAACTCTGCCCATCATCCAATGCCGAGAAAGTAATCACATTCAAACTGCAGACATTTTTATTATAGAATAGTGAACAAGTGCACATCGGACACAATGGGGTCCATTTGGAAGGAGTGCAACTGTATATTAAGACTATCATTGTACAGTCCTGAATTTAGAATTTTTTCTTCTGTTAATATAAATTTCTACATTTTATATGAATACACACATAGTTAAATCACATTAGCTATTATAACATGATTACTTTGTTTTGTATTTGCAAATTCAACTTTAAGTTCTACCTGTAAGCCACTAAGGGATATGTACTCTTCTTTGGTGTGACCTTTTATTTTTGTAATTCCTACAAATGTTTGAAACAGGTGTGGATTTAACTAACACTTAGTCTTGTACCTGAATGCCTGCTATGTTTTCTCTTACCAGGCACATCTGCAACATCAAAAGCAAAGGAAGTTTACAAAATATATCCAATTTTTTACATATTTCATCCATTTACACCTCTTTATTTTTATTTCCCATTATCACTGGCAAAACATTTCTAGCATCACATACAGCTACTTTCAGTTAATGCCTTCTGTACTTAATTAATCCCTTTTTTTATTTAAGAAAAAGTTGATAATAATGTTTTGTGTTACATAAGGAATGATACAAGTTTATGAGTATTACCAAGTACTTCTCATGTCCTAGCAAAGTACTTTTTTATTTTATGTGCTCATTTTGGCATTCAGCACAGAGATGGAAAAGCAAGAACACTGCCAAGGTTAAGACACAGGAGCATGTGGCTGCAGCACAGTAAGCTTTCTAAATTAACTTGATTTAAGTCAGCTTTAAGAACTTCTCAACAGCATTGTCTTCAACAGCATCCTCAAGCAACATATGATCCTGTTGGTGGTTAAGAAAAAGCAAAAAACACTTAGACTTGTGATTGTTAAAAAAACTAAATATTCAAAACTAAAATGTACTTCTTAAGCTTAAATATAGTTGAAGAAACTGAAGCTATTTTTCCCCTGATCTAGTCACAGTTGAGGTGGCCGAGATGGCATGAAGAAGATTTCCATTGGTTTAAAAAAGGAAGACTAGTTTTTAAAAACACACTAAAATGATGAATCCTTTCATTTTAAATAAAAACATTTTATTTAATATTAGACTTAATATCAGAGTAGGAAGAATGTGACACAATAAATAGTATCCAATTCATTATTAGTTTAGTTTAATTTAGCGAGACTATCCTTAAACAAGTAAATCCTGCACACATTTGCATTATTTATATTAGTGTTTACAATTACCTGTATTACATATCTATCAATATACTGTAAATGCCACATTTACATGAATACCATATTTCTAGTACAAAACACTGCTATTACACACAAAGTACACAATAACTTACCCCACAGTAACTGGTTCCATTGAACAGCTGTGGTGGCATGGCGTTAGGATTTCCAGATAAGGTTCGCATTTCTTCTAGCAGAGCATTATCTTGAGAGATATCGACGAGCTCATACTTTACACCTTTACTGTCAAGGATACATATCACCCTGGCTTGCTGTGATTTAACCTGCAAAACACAGTTAAGCATATTAGCACTGCCTTTAAACACACTTAAATAAAATAGCACCAAGTAAGGTCCACAACCTGCGTTTCACTTTGAAATCCCACATGAATCATAAAACAAGAACAGGTGTTAAATTGTCCAACATGTGGGAATGGGAAAAATATTTTTCCTTTTTTCAAAGAACACTTGATTCAGAAATTACAAGTCTTAATACCTGGACACACCAGCATTAGGACACAGTTTCTTCATGTACAAACATTCCCCCATTTATTAGTTTGTTAGCCTCCTGCTGCAGGATTTTTTCCATTTGGGTGTTTGAAGACTTTCACCCATTTGAATAGAGGTCTACTTTTTACTCTTTAGGGGATTCAGTGCCAGTAAAACAAAATCAAGAAAATCTATCTATAGTGTCTTCATCTTGAAAATATACAATCACATCATTAAATACTACCAGCTAAACACTAGTGTATGAAAATGAAATGTATGAAATCGACCTATTTACAAAACAGATACCTTGAAACATTTGAAAAACTTAATAAAAAAAAAATGAAGTTTACACTATTGAAAAGATCTTTTCAAATAAATGCAGCAGCACTTATGGAAACAATCCATTTTCTGAGTTTCAAGCCTTTCAATCTGTATTAATCATGTTTTTTTTGCTTGTACTACATTGAGTTTCTTTTATGAAACTCAAAGTACTAGGGTGTTGTACCGTGTTAGCCATTATGAATGTAGAGAAAAGCCAAGCAAAAATGACACCTTTTATTGGCTAACTAAAAAGAAAGCTTGCATATTGTAATCTTTTTAGTTAGCAAATAAAAGGTGTCATTTTGCTTGGCTTTTCTCTACATGAAACCCGAAGTGAATTCATTTTAAGCTTGTCCTAATGTACCGATACTGTTAAGAGTGCTTTTGGACGCAACACACTAACTGATGGGAAGTAAACAAGTTAGCGGTGCCTCCAACTATACTACTGAAAATAATTAATGACAAAACAAAAAAAAATTGAATCACTACATACTGATGAACCTGCTTGAAAAACAAGTCAAGATTAAAGGTGCACACATACAACTGAAGCAAGATTTATTTAAAACACAAATTTGTATAAACATAATTTTCTGTATCATTTAATTAATGTCTGCAACCACTCAACATTACGTCAGACTACCATTTACACAAGTGATCTTGTAAATTTCTTTTTTTTTTTTTTAAATTGTAATAACACTCCATATTAATCAATAAAAGATTCTCACTTCAGAAAAATTAAAAGTATTTAATCATCAAAGATTAATTTATCTGCACAAGGATTTTTCTTTGTTGTACCTCTCAAGAGCTTAACTTACAGTAATTTGAACCTAATGAGTTGCATACAATAACCAGTTGTCATATTGCTTGCTACATGGATGGAAATTTAAAGAAATTACACATACACAGTTTTTTCCAGGCTGCTGCTGAGAAACTATTTAATGACAAGTCCAGATATCTGTCACAAGTAAAATAAATTACTTAAAAAGACCCAAATTGTGCAAATAATCCAGGTCATTATTTTTTATTGTATTTGTAATTGCAATTTACTTTATGTAAAATAAATACATTTAATATAAAGTCACCAATTTTAAAATGTCAAGTTCACTAACTGGTTAGCGTGTTTATTTACTGTTACCTTATGATTCCAATAGACTGGCTTTAAATATGATGGTTATGTCACAACTCCAGATGAAGAACACACTTTAATTCATAATCCCTGTGGATTTCACATCCTCAGAGGAAACAGTGGTAGACACATTTATTAGGACTAGATGTATTTCTGTAACTGAGACTTCCAAAGTAACTAAAAGCTTCACAGAGTCAAAGTACCACAGTGGGTGGTGGATGACACCAATTCAGAAATACTGAAAGCACTAGAAGCTGTAGGGGTGTCTTGCTAAGGCACTTCTTCAGTGCATTGCAAAGGGCAAGGCAGTACCTTACTGGAGTGGCGGTCTACTAGTCGAAAAGCAGATCAAAATTGTGTGTTCTAATTACCAAGGCCTCAAGCTCCTCAGCCTGTCTCGGAAACCCTACAACAGGGTAATTAACTTAGATTAACAGTCACTAAGGATAAGGTAGTCTGATCTAACCAATTTATTTTGCTGCCACTGCAGCCCTCCTCAGGTAAGGGGAAGCAGAGTAAAATCTTTGAAAAGAAAAAAAAAATCAAATATTGTATAAGTTATTTGTGATATAGATAAATCCTTTCTAAACATCATAAAGTAAGCCTAACTACTATATGACAGGGAAAAAATATAACTGACAAGGTAGAGATAAAGGATTACAGCTTCCTTACCATTTCCCAGGAGGACAATTCTTAGGACAATTTTTATACCAGAAGTGTACATACATCTGGCACCTTTATCAATACTTGTATCAGAAATACAAAATGCAATTTTATAAAGGAAAGATGAAGTTTAGCAACACATCAAATTCACATCCATTAGGAACTTCCTACCAGCTTTAACCTTACCGACTAGGTTCACTACAGGCTTGTTGGTTCAAAGGACGGTTGCTGCAAAAACATACAAAACCTAATGTTTGACTATTGCTCAATAATTACCAAGAAAAATAAAATACCATGTACAAATAACTCTTTCTGCCAGTTAATACTGCTTTCTCAACACAAGGAGAGATTAGTTTCACAAAGTGCAAGAAATGTTTTGAACATACACTACATAATCACTGCTGATGCAAGTGACAGCAGTCATTGGTGATTGTGCAATTGAAACCAAGCTTACAGTATCTGGATGGGTATGGTGGGGTAAGGTGGGATATAAAGGTTCATTACATTTTTTTTTTTTTTTTTTTTTTTTTTTTTTTAATGCCACATATTAATTAAAAATAACCAAAACATTTTGGAAAGCATTCATAAAATGTGTTTTCTGCATTTGTCACAGGAGTATACAGTAGATATTCTAAAAGTTAGTCCTTAAGGGCAACAGTATTAATAACTTGGCACTAAAATATTTAGTCCTAAGATCAAACACAGACACACCCACCCACACAAGTTCAACTCAGTTCACCCACTACTATGCTTTTTTCCATCTTACAAACAATTACAAATTCACATCACCTTCTAATTTAATCTGTTCTGCTGAACAATTATGTAGAAGGTTAACTTCTTCCAAGGACTAATATGCTACAGAGAGAAACATTTTTTGAGCTGTGATTGCATTATCAATAATGTTACGTATTAGTGGCAATTATGGTACCTTCACAAAGCAAAATGAGTTTAGTAGTAAATGTAACTGTGGCCACTGTCACTATACTGTAACTGACTACCCAAGATAATAAAAATTAAGTATTAGTAACTAGGCTGCTCTGTGGATAGGTTACACTTTAATTGTAATTATAAAAGCAACTTAGTCTCGTCTCTTTTATCCTATGTTACCAAATATCTTGTATTCTACATTTGCAGCTGCACATAGTGAAAAATCTTAAGAAAGAAGAAAACTTCACTTGGCATATAATAGGTATCCATACAAATAGGACTGTAACTATTAATTTTGTAGGTAATCAAGAATGTTGTTGTTACATAGGCAGGAAACTATGGGGTACAATACAAGAAACTGCCTTCTACAATTTTCTCTAGCACTGGCTATACCCAAGGCCTTGCTTAGATCAGTGCATATCTGTAGATGACTTACTTACAATTATCCACTGATATATACTTGTTCTTTATGTGCTGGATGTACACACAGGTGCGCACACACACAGTGGCACTTTCTAACCATTTTTCCTGGCAGCTGTCATCTGTTCACAAGCAAGAGTGTTCCTCTTTGCACAATTGTTAAACTACTGTATATCATTTGCCTTCTAATCCTTTCCCTGTTGTACACATTGACCCTGAGATCTTCAAAATACTCTTATCCCCTAATCTTCATATTCTTAACCATGAGCACTCTGCTCTGTTCCATAACACCAGACATGGTTTGTATCACTAATACATGCAGGTACTGCTAGAAAATTGTGTTCTCTGTAGTTACTTGTCCTGTACCCTCATCTCTCTATTATAATGAAAAAAACTTCGGAAAAGAGACGAGACGTGACCTTCTCAGAGAGACATTTTAACGTCCCGCGAGATGAGACTTTGTGACAAGAGATTTAACCACGCCCGGGGCCGGAAATAAAAGACAAAGAGTAGATGACTAAGTAGAATGTCAAAGAATTCAAAAACATTTGCGTGATACTCATGCAGAGCAGGTTAGCAATAATGGAAGTACAAAAATTCGAAAGTCTCGGAAAAATGATTGTAAAGATCACGTTAGTGCAAACAAACAGAAATTATTACTCGGTGAAATAACGTAAAAAACAGCGAAAAGAGATTGAATATATTGTTTGGATTTAAACTTTATGTCAGACTTGTAGATTATCTAATTCGTGTTGCCATCAGGGAAAAGTAGTGTTTCTTGCCAATGAAGAGGCATATCCGTGAGAATTTGTTTGGTGAAAGTGAAATCCTGTGAGAGAAAATTTCAAGCCTCGCAAGACAAGACTTTATGCAAAGAGATTTGGAAAAGTCCTGACCACATCTAAAATATTTACAACCACGCACACGGTTCAATCATTTCTCATTTGTGTGAATGCTATTGTCAGACAGTTCGTGTAGAGAGAAAGAAACGATATTCACTCACGGCAGTTATATGTTGCGTTGTCACAATGAAATTCCAAACACGGAATCAAAATTCAATGCGATATTGATGAAAAGATAAAGCGAAAAGAGATCGAATACATGGACATAGGTGATATCACAGAAGTACGTAGTTATTGTTTGGCTTTAAACTTTAAGTTGGAGACTTGTAGATCGTCTAGTTAATGTTGCCATCAGGGAAAAGTAGTGTTTCTTCCCAATGAAGAGGCCTATCCGTGAGAATGAAAAGTTTTGTTGTTTGGTGAAAGTGAAATCCACATATGCGAGTGACAGAGAAGTGAAGTTGATGGCGCATAGCGTGGGCAGGGGGGTTGGTGAGCGAAGTGAGCAGGAGGAGAAGCCCCCTAGTACATCTATATGTCCAAAGCCATCAATTGAATCGAACTCTGTTTATAAAATATCAGAGTTGTAAAATCTATTCCGGCCTGTTCCCCTTGCTGCTTTAAGCAGAATGGCATATAGCCAAGAAAGTGAGCAAGCTTGTTAGGGTGGGTCCAGTACAGTCATCGGACATCAGTTTCTGGGGAAAACCCTTTACACTGCTCTTATGAAAATGTGCCTACATTCTCAGAGGGAGAGACAAAAGACTAGGAACGACTTGGGCAAGATGTATTTTAGGTTTACCCGGCAAATCCAGATTATTCACACAAAAATTAAATCAATGACGGGTCTTTAACAGGGCAACTTGCCTGGAGGTTTTAAATAACTTGCATTGGAACTTGAGAAAGAAGCCAAATGTGAGCTAAAAAGTCTGCCTTAACATGGATGGGATGGAGTGTATAAAATCAAGCATTTGGAATGGAAAAAAGCAGACAAGCACTTTGGCAGACAAAAATATAACATTCTACTAGATGCATGGTTGCCACTCTTCATTGGAGCTTTTTCTAACAGCAGCTTAAGCTGTAGACTCCAAATATAGTTCTATTTTCAAAGCTGTGCACAACACACAGCATCAGGGAAATACTGGGGAAAATCCTTTCTGGCTTCTCTTTAACCACTGACAAATACATTCACTTTCTGTTATATTTAAGCCTTCAAAGAGCTCCAACATGAGCAGCAATACTATTATTTAAACTATTTCATATCACACAAACATGTTTTAGTACACACATGCACACCCATAACAAACAATACTGAGTAAAATTCTATGCCCTACAAATCCATATTACTAACCGAGAATGGTAAACCGGATATGGATGCAGGGACATGCCCGTGGACACAGGAGACATAGTGCGCAGGCGCCACACAAAGCCCCCCTCCCCAGAGTGAAACGGGAGAGACTACGAACGTGCGCAGGCGCCACACAAAGCCCCCCAGCCCCAGAGCGAAACGGGAGAGACTACGAACCGTCTGACATGCCGCAAACCAGGCAGGCACGGCTCCAAAAAGAAACCGCTCGACTGACCGAGCTACAAAGTGAAACGGGAAACACCACGGAGCCCGCAGTGGTCCACAATGCACCGCATGATAGTATGGAAGGAGCTCCGTATTAACAGTGGGGGGCCCCAGAGTAACACGGGCGGACGCTCCGTATTAAACGTACGTCATCCTCACACGTCCAAACTATACAGCATAGGTGGATCACATTACAGTGATGCATTATTGACAGTACAGTAAAGATCACAGTATCGCAAACAAATGGAAATTAGTACTCGAAAAAGGGAGAATATAATCACCACGGACCAGGTGTCATTGAAACAAAAGCAGGATAAAGCGAGGTCAGAAATAAAAGACAGAGTAGAAAACAAAGTAAAACGTCATAAAGAGGTTAAAGAACGGGGCCCAACACATGGAGAGCAGGTTACAGATGATGAAAACTGGAATGCAACAGCTTCATAAAAACCTAGGCACGAAACACATGCACAGCAGAAAAAACGACAGTTAAACGTCCACACCACACAGCGAAGGCAGACCCGGAAGGTGCAGGCGCCTACATCGCGCGTCGGAAGGCGCGGGAAAGTACGAAAGGCAAAGGCGCCTACACAGCATGGTAAAACCCGACATAATACGGAAGGCGCAGGTGTCGCCTCCATATTGTGAGTGGCACTACTGCGTAGTGAAGGCGCAGACGTCACCGCCATATTGTGCGTGGCACTACTGCGGAGTGAAGTTAGGAATAATGTGCTGCTTGGGATCGTACAAAATGCCGAACGCAACCCACCTGGATACGATCAATGTACGCAGGCGCCTACAACGCGCGTCTGAAACTGCGGAGGCAAAGCGGGCACGGGTTCAAACCGAACGAGCTCGACTGACGGATATACGCCTACAACACGCGTCTCAAACCGCAGAAGCAGGGCAAGCACGGGTTCAAAACAACGCAGGCTCCTACAACGCGCGTCTGAAACTACGGCTGCCCAGCGGGCACGGGTTCAAAACACCGGGGGTAGGCGAGCGAAGCGAGCAGGGGGTGGAGCCCCCTTGTGTGATAGAAAATTAAAAAGCTAGTCAACAGAAATATATGGGTGGGTGCATATAAACTAAGAGTTAAGCATGGGTGCAGTCATGGGGACTGCCTATAGTTATCTATACAGCTACCATTGCTACAGATAAGAATAACCCGACAACCATTGTGGGTTATGCAGTCAAGAATTGTTTTGTTTGCATTTGCAAAAAAATGAATGCAGGAGCGCTACACAATATACAAAAACGGTAGTGCAGAAGTAAAAAGGTAAAATTATTAATGAGCATTTTAAAATGTTTCATTTTTTTCACTCTCCTAATATCATATACAAAGAACATTTACTTTCCACACAAAAAATTACAACTTTTTTTGAGGAACAATGTAGCAAAATGGGGTGGGTGTTCAAGTGAAGGCAGGCATGTCAGTCCCTGTATTCCAAGTACAATGGAGGAAGTGAATTGATCTGCTGTTTCTCAAAGGAAATCATTCTCAAGTATACACATGTAATCTTTTGTACATGTTAGTTACTTTTAGAATATTAACAGGCTAAAAAATAGAAAATAAACATCACAAAATCACAAGCAGCACAAGGATTCCGGTGAAGAACAGAGTTCATGTATTATTTAAAAATAACAAGCGAAGTCTGGAACGGTTGTTTGGACTCTAATTTAAATTTATACAAAATGCAGCACTGTTCTGAAATGAAAACTGGGAGGAAATACAAAAACCATACATGTCCAATACAAGATTGCTTTGATGACCACTACACTGCATGGAACTCTCCTATCAGACACTGAGAAGCTGCCATTCCTACATCAGTAAGATCCAGCCTGGCAGGATTAGCACAGATTTCAGATGAGTACATACCTTTTTGTCAGTTTTTGAGTTACCCTAAGTTCTTGTCAATAAGCCGCGGCTTATCTAAGGAAAAAAGTTGTGAAAATGAAAAAATAGAATATCGGCTTATACATAAGTCCGGCTTATACATCCATCGCGGGGGTTGCGTTCCAGAGCCACCCGCGAAATAAGAATATCCGCGAAGTAGAAACCATATGTTTATATGGTTATTTTTATATTGTCATGCTTGGGTCACAGATTTGCGCAGAAACACAGGAGGTTGTAGAGAGACAGGAACGTTATTCAAACACTGCAAACAAACATTTGTCTCTTTTTCAAAAGTTTAAACTGTGCTCCATGACAAGACAGAGATGACAGTTCTGTCTCACAATTAAAAGAATGCAAACATATCTTCCTCTTCAAAGGAGTGAAGCAAACAAATCAATATGTCTGTTTGGCTTTTAAGTATGCGAAGCACCGCGGCACAAAGCTGTTGAAGGCGGCAGCTCACACCCCCTCCGTCAGGAGCAGACAAAGAGAGAGAGAGGGAGAGTTTGTTTTTCAGTCAAAAATCAATACGTGCCCTTCGAGCTTTTAAGTATGCGAAGCACTGTGCAGCATGTCTTTTCAGGAATCAGCTTTACAAAAGATAGCAACGTGAAGATAATCTTTCAGCATTTTTAAACGAGCGTCCGTATCGTCTAGGTGTGCAAACAGCCCCCCTGCTCAATCCCCATACGTCAGGATCACAGATAGTCAGCGCAAGAGAGAGAGAACAGTAAGCCGGGTAGCTTCTCAGCCATCTGCCAATAGCGTCCCTTGTATGAAATCAACTGGGCAAACCAACTGAGGAAGCATGTACCAGAAATTAAAAGACCCATTGTCCGCAGAAATCCGCGATATACAGTGATCCCTCGCTATATCGCGCTTCGCCTTTCGCGGCTTCACTCCATCGCGGATTTTATATGTAAGCATATTTAAATATATATCGCGGATTTTTCGCTGCTTCGCGGGTTTCTGCGGACAATAGGTCTTTTAATTTCTGGTACATGCTTCCTCAGTTGGTTTGCCCAGTTGATTTCATACAAGGGACGCTATTGGCAGATGGCTGAGAAGCTATCCAGCTTACTTTCTCTCTCTCTCGTGCTGACGTAGGGGGGTGTGAGCAGTGGGGCTGTGTGCAGCTGCTTCCTGAAGGACATGCTACACGGAGCTTCGCATACTTAAAAGCTCAAAGGGCACGTATTGATTTTTTTTATCTGTCTCTCTCTGTCTCTCTCTCTCTCTCTCTGCTCCTGACAGAGGGGGTGTGAGCTGCCACCTTCAACAGCTTTGTACCGGCGGTGCTTCGCATACTTAAAAGCCAAAAAGCCCTATTGATTTTTTTTTTGACTGCTTGCTTTGCACTCCTTTGAAAAGGAAGATTTGTTTGCATTCTTTTAATTGTGAGACAGAACTGTCATCTCTGTCTTGTCATGGAGCACAGTTTAAACTTTTGAAAAAGAGACAAATGTTTGTTTGCAGTGTTTGAATAACGTTCCTGTCTCTCTACAACCTCCTGTGTTTCTGCGCAAATCTGTGACCCAAGCATGACATTCTAAAAATAACCATATAAACATATGGTTTCTACTTCGCGGATTTTCCTATTTCGCGGGTGGCTCTGGAACGCAACCCCCGCGATGGAGGAGGGATTACTGTATATTTAAATATGCTTACATATAAAATCACAATTTAAATGGCCGCTACGCGCTCGTGTTGACTCGGCGACGCCCAGAGCAGAAAGAACGCGCTCCGGCCGCTCCAACCGCGCCATGCGGGGAGTGAGAGAGACGGCAATATCTCACACTCTCTCCCCCCTTAAAGAAATTAAATGGGCGCGAGTGAGACCACTGACCTCCCTCCCTTCTATTAGTTATAGGTTATAGTACGTTTGGCTTATCCATGAGTCCGGCTTATCTATGATACGATTTTATTTTAAAAATTCGTATGATTTTTGGTCTCCGGCTAATACACGAGTCCGGCTTATAGACAAGAACTTAGGGTAGTTGTGTCATTGCTTTAATGAAAAGTACAGCATTGCCAGTAATGCAGCAAATTATTTTTTGCATTTGATGTGTATTAATATTTTCCATTTACTGTGGTAACTGAAAAAAATTTCTAGGATTGTTAAAGTAAATAAATAAATAATCCAGCAGCTGATCTAAACAGTTAACCTTGAAAATGCACTGCGGTAATCTGAACAATGTTCTAGTCTCCTTTAATTATAACTCCTACTTCAAGGTAAAGTAATTATTTCAGAAAAGAGAGACAGAAGTATTTAGGTAAGATAGTTATACTCCCTAATTATTGTGCAGGTGAGTGATGATACATTACATGTTGAATTTGACTGTACTCTGGATTTCTGACAATGATGACCTTATTAACTTATGACAGTATCATTTTTGGTTTATTTACTTTCTTTTACACATGTTAATGAGTGGTTGAGTTATGAACGATAGATCATACACTGCAAAAAATATTTGTTGCTTGCATACATTGAGAGTGCATGAACAGGATGCAAAATTTGCCAACTTGCTGCAGATTCAATGTGCCCTGACAATGGACAGGCATTATGTTCCAAAGCCGATTTCCCCGCTAACGCTCAGTGCCATCAGGATGGACTAATGGTTCTCACATCCTAGACTTGGAACAAATAGGCTGAAAAAAAAATGGATGAAAAAAGTAAAGTATCATGGAGATGCAGTGGACAACAGAGCTCCCACCAAGGGTCCAAATACTGGTCAAAGCTATCTTTGTGCCAATTAAGCAGATTAGTTATTCTAAAAAGGCTGTGACGGTGAGAAGGATTGTTTAAAATAAAAAAAAGATAACATCTCATCCTTAGTTCTTGCTTTCTTTCCATTGCTCTTCCATTGCCAAAGTGACCGGAATTTGGAAAAATCAGGTTCAACAAATAGAGTAAAAAACTTGTATGCCACCTTTAGTATAACTGTGGGAATAGTAGGCAATTAAAATCTAGTGTGAATATTTATAGTGTTAAAGTAAAGCACAGGCTGGGCTGTCAAGGGCTGGTGCAGGGAGGTTTTAGTGGGTTTATATTCTAACTGCCCAAACCAATCACAAACTCCATATAGCCATTGCCATGATTACTTCAGACCATACCAGATGAAATTTCTAACATACCAGGATGTGTTGAGAAAAGCCATCTAATTAAACATGATGCATTCCATTATTGGCAAGAAATTAAATCTACTTGAGAAATAACATTGGAAGAAATCCTACCACCATGATGGATATTCAGGGTCAGCATACACCCTTGCACTCTTTGCCATATTCTGAGAAAGTGCATTTCCATAGCCAGGACAACACAGTCCCTCTTCCCCAGTTGCTAGGAAAATGAGGTGTTACTTTCAACTACTCCCACACATATTTTAACCATAAAAACAGACAGATCCAAAAATAAACATTTTAATATATACAACTTGGCCCTGCACACTCCCAGGGCTGCAGATATTTTTACCTACCAACCAATGAATAAGATTTCATTTCTGCTTCTAAGTGGAATTCAACTGCAATTGCACAAATTTCCATTGAATTAAAACAAAAAAACATTGCAATGTTGCAATTTGCAAATAAGTCTTCCAATTTCATATCTACTTTAACACTGTACAAGGTTATGGGAGTTGACGAATGGGTATTGTGACAGCTTCAGGCAAAAGAAAGGAAACAACTCTTTAAAGGGTGCTAGTCCATTGCACATATGCCATATTTAGACCCCTCAAGTAATATAATATAATATGTTTATCTTTGGGGTGTGGAGGATCATCAGAAGTATGTAGAGAAAATCTTCACACACACAGTCAGAAGGAACAACCTCCACAAAGACTGTAGCCAGGCTGAGGACTGAACACAGATTCATAGGGCTGTGAGGCAGCATCAGTAATAAACATTGTGAGCTGTTGTGAAATATTCACTTAATAGTATTCGTTACTGCCCCTGCTGTTTAACCTATCCGGAAATAACTGAAGGTGAATACTGCCAGGAGTAAACATAGATGTAAATGGTCATTTCCAACTTTATGTTTAAAAACTTCTACTTTAGTGATGATGTTGAATGGAGTAAACTTTTTACAGTAAAGGGAAAAAAAAGTTCAGCAAAAAAAGAATATTAACAAGCAAAAAATATCCAATCTGTACATATGTGACTTCAACTCTGAATGTGCCAGTTTATCTAAACTGCACATATTTTGGGATAAGAAAGAAATGAGCGGAGGGAGATAATGCAAGATTCCCAATACGAATGCCAAGGCTGGTATTGAACTCATGACAGAGCCGTGAGATTGCCGCACCAATCCCTCTCAGTATGCCGTTATGTACAGTACATCCATCCATTTATTCAGGGTGGCTAAGGGGAAGCTGGCACCTATCCTAGCAAACATCCAGCACAAGACAGAATTTCTGGAAAAAATGTTTCTTATAAAGCTAACAATTAAAACTGCTGTAAAAATACATGTTTTAAATATGCTAAAAGATTCAAGGAGAAAATTCAGATCATTAAAAATACTGAAGGTAACTTAAAATTGCAATTCACTTACGACCATTTACTGTATTTCGAAATGCGTAAAGGTTTTGTTTACCGGAGGCTCTGCGACGGTTTTCCACGGCAACCGTTTCTCCTGTTAATCGCTTAACATGAAAACTACCCATGTACGATCTGTATAATTTAGAATAACTGATTGATTGATTTGACGGACGGCACGATGGCGCAGTGAATAACGCGGACGCCTTCCGGGTCCAGCGTGCTGGTTACGACTTCTGCGCCGTGTCCGTGTGAAGTGTACACGTTCTCCCAGTTGGATTTCCTTCCACCTCCACACAGGGGGGTGCAGGTTAATATAATTAGCGAGTCCAAGTTACCTTATGTGCGAGTACAAGTGCAGATGCGTGTCTGTGAGGACCCAGCGATGGACGAGCGCCCACTGCTGTCGAAATAGACTGCGGGTCCCCGCGACTCTTAATCGGATTAAACGAGATCCAGCACGCTCTACGAAATCCGGGTGTGATAAATTAACCTTTTTGCATCTTCATTCAAACAGCAGTACGCACCTTGTAGCATTGGCCTCGTGCCCTTTTCAGTTTCCTGTTTAACGGTGTTAAATTCACCAAAACTATGTATCATTTCCGAGTCGTATTTAATTAAAATTCCTGATTGCTGGGTAGGTATTTATCAAACAAACTGAATTTAAAAAAGACTGCCTCCAGCCAACAGTAATCGTCATCGTCTGTTCCTCCTTCCAGAAGCGGCCGTCTGCCTTACTGGGTGTGACGCCTTACAAACAATAGCGTCGCGTCGACACCCAACGCTTTCAATTAGAGCGCGTGAATGAGTACGCGGGACATTCACAAGGGCGACAAGACGAGCAAGCGGGAGGCCCCGCCGCAGGCCAGGTGCTTACCTCTCTGGATGCGGTGACGGTTGTATAGTACAGCTTGATCACCATCGCTGCAGCCGTATGCCTCTTCCCTTCTTCCGTGCCACTTAGGAGAGAAGAGCACTTCCCGCAAAGCTTCTCTGTGGCGCCTCCTCCCGGGTGTGCACGCGACATGTGATCGGAGGAAACCAATGCCAGCTCGTGAACAATACACTATGTTTTACGTTCTTTTAGAAGTACTGTGGTCTCGATTCTGGCAGGTTTTGCTAGACGCACCTTGTTACGCATTGCCAGTGTCCAGTAATTAAGCAGGTACCCGAGATCCTACGGTTATTAGACGCGTTTTCCATGAATAAAAACAAAGTACGGACACAAGTCAACATAACAATACACCCTCACAGAAACACGGGAACGTGGTTGTTTTCCATAAACACGATCTTCGGAAAACTGAGCAGCAGTCACCAACATTCTGGATTTCCGACAGTTTAGATAAAATGTTGTGGATTACATTATGGCCTCAAACTGGCACGATGATCACACACTTCCAGGCACGATTTGACCTCAGATGAGGGCGAAGTGAGTCTAGTTAATCTTTTGATGTAGTGGCGTCCCGTCCAGGTTAGGATCCTGCTTTGCGCCAGATCCTGCTTAAATTGGGGTGGGCTCTGTCCCGCCCCCGCGATGGCTCTGAAATTGTAACTAGTGTTACCGTTATTTTGTCCCCAATTTAAAGTAAAACATAGTTTGTTATGAGGTTAATAGAAGTTGAAAAAATAAAACAAACATCCTTAAGGAAGAGGAATATAAATTTCAATCTAGACCTGGACCACTCTTAACTTTCTAGATTACTAAATTATCCCCCATATTTGTGGCAGGTCATTCCTTCAGCGTACATTTACATTAATTTGCTTAGCGGACACTTTTATCCAACACAACTTACAAAATAGTTCAACATAATCGAGTAAACATCAGTCTGAATGACTGTTTTGGAGAAAGTATTTTATAGGACAAGTTAAAAAATGTATCACCTCAAGAGAAGAGCTCAGAACAAAATACCAGCTAATTACAACTCCTAGGTTCCTATCAGTTAGACAGAAATTCACTTTAAATGGAATGAGATGTGACAACAGAAACATTTCATCGGCAACTCCTGAGTGGTTGAGAAGGAGCATATGACCTCACAAGAGTCTCCATATACACTAAGTGGGCAAATTATTAGGAACACTCTACAAACACTGCTCTCACAACAGCCTGAATTCTTCATGGCAATTCTTCATCCCACAAGATGATAATTTTTTTCTCAGAATCTGATCCATGTTGACACGATTGCATTACAAAATTTCTGCAGATTGCTGCAAATTCATGCTGTGAATTTCATTTTCTACCATATCCCAAAGGTGTCCTTTTGGACTCAGATCCTATGACTGGAAAGAACACTGAACTCATTGTCATGTTTATGAAAACAGTCTGAGGTGACCTTTGCTTTGTCATGTTGTACATTATCATGCTGGATATATAGCCAGCAGAAGATGGGTAAATAGTGGCCATGAAGGATGATGGTCAGCAACAGTACTCAGATAGGCAGTGGAATGCAAGTGATGACTGATTGATATTAACAGGCCCAAAGCGTGCCAAGGAAACATTTCCCACATCATTATGTCACCACCACCAGCCTGGACCATTGACACAAGGCAGTTTGGTTCATGGATTCATGCTGTAGGCACCAAAATCTGACCCCGCCATATGTAAACCTAATATGAAACTGAAATCCATCGGAACAGGATGATTTTCCAGCCTTGAGCTCTCACCAACTATGGAAAAACCTAGTATGACACATCTTTCAAGTTTCAAATGGAGAAAATGGTGTCACCCCTATAATTAATGATCTCTAGATTTAATTTTTTCTGAGCTTCATGTACACAATATTGTTTTTTTTTTTTTCACAAATCAACGTCACCTGCCATTTAAGTCACGCAGTCACATTTAAATTACGTGATCATAATCTGACGTTTTCATTGGTAGGTGGTCTTTCCTCATTGGTCAGTGGAGTTGCTAGGTTTTTGTCTTGCAGTATGTAAAATACTGTCTACATACTCGCTTCTTCCATTGTGCTATGACCAGAATGAAGACATATTTGGCCATCACCACTACATTATGACATCAGGAAAGACCTAGTAACTCCAAAAACTAAAAAAACTCAATTTTGAAAAAACAATGGCAGTTATTAAGTTTTTCCATTGCATGTGAGAGCTGTCTAGTTGTGCCCACTGCAGTCTTAACTAACTGAAGTGATACCCAACACGATCTTCTTCTGTTGTAGACCATCTGCTTCAAAGTTCAACGTGTCGTGCATTCTAAGATGCTTTTCTGCTCACCATAGTTGTACAGAGTGGTTATCTGAGTTAAAGCAGCTTCTCTGTCAGCTTGAACTGTGCTGGTCATTGCCCTCTGAGCTCTCTCATCAACAAGGTGTTTCTGTATGTCTGCAGAACTGCTGTTCACTGGATGTTTTTGTTTTTTGCACCAGTCTGAGTAAACTCTAGAGACTGTTATGTGTGAAAATCCAAGAAGATTGCCAGTTACAGAAATGTTCAATGCAGAAATACTCACTGCCCATCTGGCACCAGCAATCATACCATGGTTGGAGTTACTGAAAAGACATTTTCTCCATTCAGGTGTTTGACGTGAACATTAACTGAAGCTCCTGACCTGTATCTGCATGGTTTTATGGATGTGACTGGCTAATTATATAACTGCATAGATAAGAATGTGTACAGATGTTCCTAATGATTTGCTCAGTAATTATATATCAGTTATGACCCATTGACTTCTCAGTACACAAGCATCAAGGATTTGAACTTAATGTGTGCTACTATAGGGAGCACCAATGAAGTGACTTGATAAGAGGAATGACATGTGCCTACCTAGGTTGGTTTAAAACCAGATCTGCAACAGCTTGACAACGCATCCATCAGCAGCAAGGTACAGACATCCAGTGACAAGACCAAAGCCTGAGCCATGAGCTGTGCTGCATACTCTTGTCATATAAGGTGAATTTGCAAGACTGAGAGCCTTTAGCAACATGGTCAATGAAGGACAGGTGGTCATTGATCACCACCCCAAGGTCGCGTTCAGGCTTGACAGTGATAATGAGATGGGGTTCTGAATAGACAGATGAGCTGGGATAACAAGAAGGTCTGTCTTGAGTTTAGTATAAATATTCCTCAGACTTCTGGTTCATTTACAATGTTGAGCAGGGCAGGGGGTCTCAAACTCAGTTCCTGGAGAACTGCAGTGGCTTCCATGTTTCATTCCAGCAACTTGCTGCATTAGTAGCCAGTCACTGTTGTTAATGTAATGGACTTTGATTTGTTGCCCTGATTTACTTACCCCAAAATTGCCAGTTGCCAATAAATACCTGAAATGCCTTACCATAACCAAAATAATAAAAAAATAAAAACAACCCACCAAAAGAAAATGATTTTAGAAATGTCTGATGTGTCAAAGTGAGTGCACTGCCAGGCTCTAAGGCAGGGGTCCCAAACTCAGTTCCTGGGGGCCACAATGGCTTTAGATTGTCATTGTAATCAGCTTCAGTTCTTGCCGTTAATAATAAAGTTTACGTTTTTTAATGTATAGCCTGGCAGTACACTCACTCTGACACATCATATATTTCTAACATTTTCCTGGGAACATCATCCATTACTTCTTGTGTAAATAGGCCATCTGTCATATGACAGAGTCAAAAAAGGAAGTAACATTCTCCATTTTAGAGGATTTATTGGGACACAAAACGTCTAAGTCATCCTGGGAAAAAAAAAAAAAAGTATGGTAAAAGTACGTATAACTATTAGTGTTCTGCTTGGGTCAGAGGTGTCCAATTCCAATCCGGGAGGGATGCAGGTTTTTATTCTACCCCTTTTCCTAATCATTGACCAGCTTTCACTGCTAATTAACTTCATTTCCCTTCATTTTAATAGCCCTGTTTTTAAAAATTCAGTCCTCTGACTTGATTCCTTTCTTCTTTAAATGGCAGTGAAAGAGAAATGAGCTGTGAAATGAGCCAGCATTTAAATCAGGGCTTCAAACTCCAACCAATTACTTAATGGGTTTAATTAACACAGAGAATCGGCTTCTTATTATTTAATTCAATGGCTTAATGTTGCTCTCATTCTGCCACAGCAGACATTTCCAATGCTGTTTATTTTCTGTTTTTTCTAAGAGCACCATCAAAATGTTTTGGTGACCTGGGAGATCAACCTTACTGAGACCTCCACCTTTCTTTATTTTCAGACATTGTATGTTGGACACTGGTTAGGTGGTCGGGTGTCGGCTCATTTTGTGTCTCATTATTGTGTGGCTGCTAATTAAGGGGAAAAAGAACAATTCAAGTGTCTGAGTCAAGTTAATTAAAATGAAGGCAAAAGAAATTAATTCACAGCAGAAACTGAAGATGGTTAGAATGAAATCCGGCAGCCACTACGGCCCTTCAGGACTGGAGTTAGACACCCATGGCTTAGGTAAATTGGATCATTTGGCTTCTTGTTTGATTTTCAGTTTTTTGAAGAATAATAATAAAAAGACAGGATGTTCTCATTAGAAGGCCCCTTTAAGTTAATATTGACTTTAAAATGTATTTTTTATTTAAAAGGGGACATGTCCTGCATAGGCAGATTCTTTCTATCATGGCAATACCACCTTATTGCGAGTGACATGAGCCTTTGTCCTCATCAGTCTTGCATTATATTTATACAAGGAGTTACAGGAAGGTGTTCAAAGCAATAATTATTCCAGTGCAGCGAAAAACGTGAGCGTGTTTTTCGAACAGCTCTTTTTATGGAGGACGGCCTACAGTACCTGCACCAAATCACTATTTTAATTCAGTTAATTTAAATGACGAGTCTTCGTCACAATGTAGCACGTCACAAACGTTTGAGCGACTATGCTTCTACGATGATTGCATAAATGAACTCATGCAAATGTCATGTTCTTCAGCTGCATAATGGAGAAAGGATGACACATGAAGCTTGAGTACTGCAATATACCATAGTTGAATTTTGGGAGCTTATTTATGATAGGAAAAGTAAAAAAAAAAAAAGTAATTTAACAGTTATTAGATTATAAACAAGGTTATTTAAATAAATGTAAAATCTTATTTTGGTTTAGATTATTTTATGGAGTGGCATGGTGGCACAGTGGGTAGCGCTGCTGCCTTGCAGTTAGGAGACCCGGGTTCTCTTCCCAGGTCTTCCCTGCATGGAGTTTGCATGTTCTCCCCGTGTCTGCGTGGGCTTCCTCCCACAGTCCAAAGCCATGCAGGTTAGGTGCATTGGAAATTCTAAATTATCCCTAGTGTGTGTGCGCGTGTGCGTGCACCCTGTGGTGGGCTGGCGCCCTGCCCGGGGTTTGTTTCCTGCCTTATGCCCTGTGTTGGCTGGAATTGGCTCCAGCAAACCCCCATGACCCTGTAGTTAGGATATGGCGAGTTGGATAATGGATGGATTATTTTATGTTTTTACTAACATACAGTTGCGCTACTTTTACTGAAAGAACAATACTGACACAGATATTACCGCATAATGAAGATGCTGTTTCCTGAACCTTTTTGGGATTTATCCGACGGATTTTGGTTTGTTGAATACAAAAATCACCTTCAAATTTTCCTGTCATGTAGTAAATACAAAAATCACCTACAGATTTTTAAATCATATACCATTTTATTGCAATCCCCTCCTTTTGTGACTCCTCTCATATTTTAAGTATGTTGCTCACAAAGTCAGCTTTTGTTTATCCCAGGCATAGCTTTAGGTTGTTCGCACCAACCCACAACAGTGGCTTTTTTTTTTTTTTAAATGATTTGCCACTGTTAAGCCTAAAAGCTGCCTTGTTACACAATGGTGATATCAACACTTCAACACCCACTGGCTAAGAAACCTACAAAAACAAGTAACTGTTGTTGAATCATATAAAGTACTAGAGGGCTTCACTCGTCAACCCCGTGGCCTGTGCTATGCGCATTGTGGATTTCACTTTCACCAAACAACAAATCTTTTAATTTTCACGGATACGCCTCTTCATTGGGAAGAAACACTACTTTTTCCCTGATGGCAACACGAATTAGACGATCTACAAGTCTCCGACTTAAAGTTTAAATCTGAAAAATATATTCAATCTCTTGTCACTGTTCTGCTATTTCACCAAGTAATAATTTACATTTATTAGCGCTAATGCGATCTTTACTATCTTCCTTGGACACTTTCAAATTTTAGTACTTTCATTATTTCTACCTTGCTCTGTATGTGTATAGCGCCAACGTTTTTGAATTCTTTATGACATTCTACTTTGTCATCTACTCTGTCTTTTATTTCCATCCCTGGGCATGGTTAAATCTCTTGGCACAAAGTCTCATCTAACGGGACATGAAAGTATCTGAGAAAATCACGTCTCATCTCGTCCCAGGATTTCTTTTTATTATAACAACTACAACTGGAGCATCTGCAGTGATCTAAAAAGAAGTGGCACTGCAGCTCAGGTTGGCCAATGGTGCAGCCATGCTGAACATTTAAAAGAACTGGCACATAGTATACTGGTTAATCCAACACAGATATTTTTCACTCCTCTTCATATAAAACATGAAGTATTTCATAAAAATGAAGAATACGTAAGGTAAAGGATTTCAGCATTAAAGAGGTTTCAATGAAGAACTGATGGCAAGATTAATGAAAGCATTGTTGTTGGCCTACAAATCAGATGTGCCATTGATCACGAGCGGTTCGAATTATCTACAGGACAGGCTGGAGGAAATTCCAAGGATGTTGCCAAGAAATTTCGTGGCCACTACAATGACAAGTCAAGCAAAATGACACCTTGACTTCTCATTGCATCCATAAAGGCTAACATTCTACAACACCCTACTATTACAGACATTGACCACTATGGAGCACCAAACTACACCCAGCTGGGCGATGACATGCTTCAAGAATAGAAAAACCTTGAAGTGCAACATGTGGCTTAAGATTGGTTTTCTGCATTCACACTTGGACGTCTTCCTTGCTAATCTTGATGTGGTCAGTGACAAACACCGTGAAAGGATTGACCAGGACATTTCAATGATCAAGGCAGGTGGAATCCATCAATACTGGCTGACTATTGTTTGACACAGAAATGAGAAGCATGAAATGGTGACCACAAACAAAAACCAGCAGCAAAACATCTTTAGCTCAATTGAATAAATTAATGTGCCATAATAATTAAGTGATTAAACACACTAAATTCAATAAAAGTTAGTCATGTTTTTCCAAACTCCTCAGCGATACTGTCAATCTAAAATTAGATTTGTGTTCAGCTTGAAACTGCCTATCATAAAATCATCAAGTTTCAGGAAGCAGAGGTTTTGTTAAAAAAAAAAAAAAAAAAAAAAAAGTTGCTCATTGTTTAAAAAAATAACTCTCCATAGACTGAACACTGTCACACTGGAAATATGCTCAGACTGGGCAGATTAGATGATGTAGACAACTTTCTTCTATACCAGAGACAACAAAATCCACAGGTATATGAAGATCAACTGATATGACGTAACTTAGAAATTTCAAACAAAGGACGACGTAAACTCACGGTGGATATTCATTCAAACTTTCACCAAATCTATGAATCAAATTCAACCATTTAAATTAAAAAAAGGGATTGACATGGTTAAAGGTTTTATGGTAGGAAATTTTGGAATACGGTTTATGGAGGGTGGAGGGATTCACTCATCAGCCAATAACATACTCCTCCATTAAGAAGTTAATGATCAGTTACTAATACTGAGATCGGCCAATTCAGCTGCAAGTTTTAAGCAAAGGAGTAAAGAAGTTCTGAATGGTCTGTTACACCTAAAATCTGTCATGTCGCCGGGGCTCAGGTTCATGTTTGATACTTCTTTCATTCATTATTTTCTTTGTTTTGTGTTGTATCATTCTTAGGTTTTGATTTTGTTCATGTATGTAAGCTGCCTGGGTTATGTGCCATGTGTTTTGTAGGGGCCATCTGCCAGTTACCACCAGGAACTGCCCTCCACCCAATAAATCCAAAGGGTCTTCCACAATTCCTGGCAGTTCATTTGAAATGTGCCCTTTGCTGTGCTTGTTGCGAATTACTGGATTGTCCAACTGTTTGTTCTGCTTTTGACATTGCCTTGGATTTCTATTTTGGTGACTTGCTCACCTTGGATTGCCCTTGCTGGAAACTCCTTTTTCACTTACAGTGTTATACAGAGTGAAATAAGTCTTTTATTTTATCAAGATTTGGCGCTTGCCTGTATTACCAACAGAAGTTTGACTGTGACATGCCCAGCTAGTAGGCATTATTTGAAGTGCGTTAGGAACTTCTGTGCTTTTGGACTCCTAACTCAAGACAATAAAAGCCAAAAAAATTATGCAAAATTAATCCTTATTAAATTAGCACAGACCAGAAAAATACTAAAGTTTTATGATGTCAACAAGAATACTTTGGTATAAAATACAAAGACAGGTACTATCATATATAACAAATTTCAGTAAGTTCCAACAATGAATGTACATGTCAACACCACAAAAGGCAGCTACCAAAATGTAGGTGCAATATAAAATTTCTAATCAAATCCTTCAATTACTTTATCAACTTGTAGAATCAATCCAAATTAATTCTTATAGATTATATATAAAAAAAAAAAGTAATCTGTGAAACAATCCTACCTTACATCCATCCATTGTAGTCTGGGACATTTTTAAGCATGTAATGAATGTTAGTAGAAATTAGCTTACTACAATTTCCGGAGAAAACTTCCAGTTTATCTACTTTGCATATACAGTGCATCCGGAAAGTATTCACAGCGCATCACTTTTTCCACATTTTGTTATGTTACAGCCTTATTCCAAAATGGATAAAATTAATTTTTTTCCCCTCAGAATTCTACACACAACATCCCATAATGACAACGTGAAAAAAGTTTGAGGTTTTTGCAAATTTATTAAAAATAAAAAAAAATTGAAAAAGCACATGTACATAAGTATTCACAGCCTTTGCAGTGAAGCTCAAAATTGAGCTCAGGTGCATCCTGTTTCCCCTGATCATCCTTGTGATGTTTCTGCAGCTTAATTGGAGTCCACCTGTGGTAAATTCAGTTGATTGGACATGATTTGGAAAGGCACACACCTGTCTATATAAGGTCCCACAGTTGACAGTTCATGTCAGAGCACAAACCAAGCATGAAGTCAAAGGAATTGTCTGTAGACCTCAGAGACAGGATCGTCTCGAGGCACAAATCTGGGGAAGGTTACAGAAAAATTTCTGCTGCTTTGAAGGTCGCAATGAGCACAGTGGCCTCCATCATCCGTAAGTGGAAGAAGTTCGAAACCACCAGGACTCTTCCTAGAGCTGGCCAGCCATCTAAACTGAGCGATTGGGGGAGAAGGGCCTTAGTCAGGGAGGTGACCAAGAACCTGATGGTCACTCTGTCAGAGCTCCAGAGGTCCTCTGTGGAGAGAAGAGAACCTTCCAGAAGGACAACCATCTCTGCAGCAATCCACCAATCAGGCCTGTATGATAGAGTGGCCAGACGGAAGCCACTCCTTAGTAAAAGGCACATGGCAGCCCACCTGGAGTTTGCCAAAAGGCACCTGAAGGACTCTCAGACCATGAGAAAGAAAATTCTCTGGTCTGATGAGACAAAGATTGAGCTCTTTGGTGTGAATGCCAGGCGTCACGCTTGGAGGAAACCTGGCACCATCCCTACAGTGAAGCATGGTGGTGGCAGCATCATGCTGTGGGGATGTTTTTCAGCAGCAGGAACTGGAAGACTAGTCAGGATAAAGGGAAAGATGACTGCAGCAATGTACAGAGACATCCTGGATGAAAACCTGCTTCAGAGCGCTCCTGACCTCAGACTGGGGCGACAGTTCATCTTTCAGCAGGACAACAACCCTAAGCACACGGCCAAGATATCAAAGGAGTGGCTTCAGGACAACTCTGTGAATATCCTTGAGTGGCCCAGCCAGAGCCCAGACTTGAATCCGATTGAACATCTCTGGAGAGATCTTAAAATGGCTGTGCACCGACGCTTCCCATCCATCCTGATGGAGCTTGAGAGGTGCTGCAAAGAGGAATGGGTGAAACTGGCCAAGGATAGGTGTGCCAAGCTTGTGGCATCATATTCAAAAAGACTTGAGGCTGTAATTGCTGCCAAAGGTGCATCGACAAAGTTTTGAGCAAAGGCTGTGAATAGTTATGTACATGTGATTTCTCAGTTTTTTTTATTTTTAATAAATTTGCAAAAACCTCAAGTAAACTTTTTTCATGTTGTCATTATGGGGTGTTGTGTGTAGAATTCTGAGGAAAAAAATGAATTTAATCATTTTGTAATAAGGCTGTAACAACAAAAGGTGGAAAAAGTGATGCGCTGTGAATACTTTCTGGATGCACTGTATAAAATCCTAAGCCTAAAAGCGCAATGATTTTGTGTGACATTTTAATGTCACATTTTTAAAATCTGGCTTATTTTAAAACCTACATACATACGTTTGGTATTATTCTTTTCAGAATTTATTGAACTTTAATGTGATGTTAGATTTTCAGATTCTTATTTTAGTTTATATTAATTTAAAAATGAAATATCAAAAAAGTTGTGGTTTTGTAGCCTGCCAGCCTACAACTGGGGGTTGGATGCAAGGGGGCTTGGCACCCCTAGTTTATATATAAAAATCAGATTATGTTTAAAACAAATGCGAAATTCGTGGAAGGTAAACTTTTATTTGTGAATTCCTTGCTGTGATCAAATATTTGGCAGATGGGATTCTCTGTCATACCACCTTCAGCCTCTCATTCCTTGATGTGGTACATTCCATCTCTCAGCATGGTGAGCTGTAGGTTGAATCGGCCATCCTTAAATGTACAATGTTGACTTGGATCAGACTGTGATGGGTGGCACAGCAGACTTGACCTAAATCACCATCTCCATGGTTATTCCTCCTGTAGATATGCAAGTTAACTAGCAAGTGTAAATGGTCACTGTGTGAGTAGGTGGGCCCACTAACGGGACAGGACTCTGTACAGGGTTAGTTACTTTATTTTGTTTACATCAAATGAAAACCAAACTATGCTGCTCATTTGTGTATGGTTGGACAGAGAGAAGAAAGGAAAGCATTAAGTGCAGAAGTCAGAGAGCAATACAAATCCAAAGTGATTAATGTCTGGGTGTGTAATCTCCCCTGTAGCACTTAAGTACTTTACATATGAACTGGATTAGCACCTGCCTCAGTGGAATATGCAATTTAAGAAGGTGCCATCATTGCATTTTTTTTTTTTTTGAGTATCTTCTGGCAATGTAGCTATAATTACTTTCTAGTTTATTTTCTGAATCCACTTATTCCACCAGAGACTTGGAGACCTATCCTTTGGGACTGACCTAAATGAAGCTGTAATAACGATTCGAAGGGGTAATGACCAAGTTCATTCATTTGTGAAATAATGCATTATTTAAAATCGGCAAATGTGCACATACCTTAACAATTGACGTTGTATTCCTACCAGTTGGCATCTCTTCAGATGCAGATCTTTCAGTTGGTCCCAAGTTGAATTTTAAGCTGAACAATACAGCACTGTGCAGCAAGCGTCAACTGTAATTACAAATGTCAACAGTAATACATACGTCAATAGGCAGTATGGCTGCCCAGTGGCTAGTGCCGCCGACTCAATGATTTAATGCCCTGGTTTCATATCCTTGTTTCCTTAGGATATTCAAAATTGTTTTCCCACACTACCAAAACACAGGTTTTGGGTTAATTATAAATTATCTCTGCGTGTATGTGCCGCCTACTACCACTACCACTACTTTTGTGGAAGCATCCAGATTTAGCAAACACTCTGATGGAATGAAAGCCCTGCTTGCCTGTTTATGCAACTTCCCAGCCAATTGAGGGAAAAACTTTCCTAGTTTGCTATGGAAAAATGTCAAACTGCCTGCTGAATTACTAATTCTGGAGTTGCATGTGCCTAGTTTGGAGTGTGACAAGAGACATCTGGGACTTTCACTTAATAAGTGCAGGACATGAAAAACACACATTTCTTCCACCCCCAATAGCTTACAAGCGTTAAAAAGTAAAAAATGTGAGAATTTTGAGAAAGAGTTTAACTTAAGCTTGTCCAACTTCAAAATACAAAATTAAAGCAACAGTTTCATTTATCCACCAGCAGAATGTGCTTTTCCAGTGTAGGTTCAAGAAGCAAAGGCAGGAACTAATTCTGAATGAAACTTCAATCCAAACCAGTGGACACTCGAAAGCACATTAACTGCCAAAACTAAACTAAATCTTTGGAAATAATTAGTGGAGGAAACTGGAGTTCCATGATGCAAGTAACAGACAGAAGTCAAGCCAGAACACCAAGGCACTTAACTGGTCAAATCGTTTACTCTCCACATAAATTAAATCAATGCTTTAACATCTAATCCAACCCATACCATTTTCTAAGCCCACTTCATCCCAAGCAGGTTCACAAAATCATTTCTACTTATCTTGGTGCATCAGTTCCACTCCAATTTCCGATTATGTGAAACAAAAACAAACAAGTATTTTTCATAAAAAGTTTTGACACTTGTTTTCAAGTCATTTTGTGTGGTAGCTTACAGGAACTTTGCAACACAGCATCTGAAACTTAATCTGACCAACTGGTCTACTCTGTTGACTTTACTGTCCACGGGCAAGTTGTTGCCAAGTTACGAACATGGTTGCACGTCCACTTGTCTGCATGGAGAGACTAACAGTAATGTCATGTTGTATTTTATGAGCGGTTAAAGAAATCTGCAATTCACAATGGTCTATGCAGGGGTGTTCCAGAAAGGACGGATAAGTGTATCAATCATAGCATCTGGTACAGCCACCATCTTCAACTACCAACGCAAAACAAGAAGCAGCTAGGGTCACTATTCTCACCACAAGAAGAATAAAGATAAAGGAAAACGCATCAGAAAGTAGGGCATCGGTTTGCAGATAAACATCTGCGAGCACAGCAAGTTATTTCTGGATCTGTTTCAATTCTAAATCGGACTGCCAAAATATAATCTAATTTGCATGAAGCTATACAGAATTTATATTTTTTGATCAGCATTTCTAATGGTATACAATAATTACTTGCACAGTACTAAATATTCAAAATCATAACAAAAAAAAAATTGCTTCAGAGTTACTGAAATAGCTAAACTTCTGTGTTTTTTCAACATACAACATAATGAAATTCCGTATCTCGGTCTCATACAAAAGGTGTGCATTAAAATTAGAAATTAGGTGGAATTATACAGATTACTGATTTGCAAAAACTGCCTACATGCACATACTATATTTTGGACTCAGAAATCTGTCAGTCTTGCTTGTACTTCAGACAAGAATAGACAGACCAGAGGCAAGAAGTATATTCACCGTTTCCCTTCCACTTAGGTTTGAAATCTCTGAATTACAATCAGAACTTCACAGAAGACAAAAAGCTATGAAAAGGGGGCAGGGGGTAAAAAAAGATTAAAAAGTTCTGTTTCACACAGATAACCCAAAAAAAAGAAACCGAATGTGTACAACCTTAATTTAAATGTCTGGACATTAAAGACTTTAGATATTGATAGGTCAAAACTGGTAAGAAAAATAATTCAGCATTACGGAGCAGTTATTACCAAAACAATTTTATTTCAAAGTTATTTACAATTAGTTTGCAAAATAAATCTTTTGCATATAAATACATTTCTATTTAAATATAAAGAAAATATGAAAAAACTAAATTTTTGCTTTAGTTCAAAAGGCAGGGATGGTGGATTTAAAATTTTATATTGAAAGTACAAATATTCTAAACCGTTCACCATTTGGTACAAAACGGATTTCAGTAAAGTATACCCTGAAGAATGGTAACTGCATACAGCAGAGTAACTGGTCTGAAGGACTGTTTCTTTAATCCATAAAAAATTCTGTAATAGTGTTTTCAGACAGATTAGTACATTGAAAGCTTCACATCACCTAGTGTTAATAGCAGAAATCGATCCAGGCCTGGTAAATAAAAAAGGTACAGTATCTATAGCTGTGAATCAAAGTGTGGCGCCAACAAACAAATCAGTAAAAACACCCAAGCAGTTTGTAGGTGTTTAAAATCAACACATACATGTACATTATCAACAAGGTCACCAAAGGTAGACAACCCACCAAACAAACCGGCTTTAAGAGACAGACATTCTACCATCTTCATACATTCAGGTTTGATTGACAAACTAATGTGATTTTTACTGTTCAGATGTTAATTAAATCTGAAAAGGTTCTTGCATAGATTTCTTTATAAGGAGGGGAAAAAAAAAATTTTTACATGCTTTATCACTGGATATTCTCTTCCATGTTTGGTAATCCTACACTTCCAAAAAGATACAAAATAAAATATGGACATGCGCACACACACCCCCCTCCAAGATGAAGTTTTACCACCACCATCCTACGCAATGGAATCAGAGTGTTATGGAGGGTGGGAAAATGAAGATTGATAGCTCTACAGTAATCAACTATTTCTCCCCATCAACTCTAGCATAGAGAGAAAAAAAAATCCTATTGCATTTAAATCTCAAAACAATGATATGGAATGTAAACAATTTGATTAAAAAAGGTATTATCTGGAATGTATCAAAATGATAAAACACACGGATATAGCCAATAACAAAAAGCAAAAAAAAAAAAAAAATTATATATATAATTTAGGTTTCTCCTCACTGATTCCATGACTACAACTTTAAAATAGGACACTGAAGTGTATTCTTCCAACCAGATTTAAATACTGTGGTGATGCAGAGATGCCAACAGGTTATTAGTTTAACCTTAAGTTTAAATTGCAAGTCTAAAGAGGAAGGGTGGGAGGAATTGGGGGTTAAAACAAACAGCACATTAGAAAATTAAAATGCTTGCATAGCTGCAGGAGCATACTCAGACATCCATAACAAGGAGCACTTGATTTAAAAAAAAAAAAAAACAACCCACATTCAGCCAGCCAAATACAGTGCATTTTTTCCAAATGAATTATGCTAAAGTCAGATTACCAAGCATGGCAATTCAAACTGAATATACCGTACACTCTTAAGGTTTAGAATTTCAGTTGATTATCAACCACAAAAAAAAAAAAAAATAAAAATAAAATAATTTAGACTCTCCAAAAGGGAAAGCATCTCAGTAGTTCATAAAACAAAAGGTGTGTTTTAACTGCAGGGTGTGGGTTGGTCTCATACATCAAGATTTCTTCTTTAAGTGGCCTTTTGCAAAGATGGTAGTTTCATTTCTTCAATTGGTGCTACAGACCAAGTTATGGAAACTTCATTAATAGAAGCAGGGAAAGGACTGGTTTGTGTCTTTAAAGTTAAAGGCCTTCATATGGATTAAATAACTTTTTTTTTGCAAATGTTTCTGACAAGAACCTGTTCTGTATATATTATATACATTTGCAACATCAAACTGGCAAATAATCACAGGCGTTATTGTGCGATACAGTTGTCACCCATGTCTTGTGCATATCGGTCTGATATAGTAGTTCTTAGCTCCTCCACTTCATTTCGGAGATGCTGAATATCCGACAACTTCTTGGAGAGAACATCTACATTTTGCCAGTCATCCTGATCATCCATAGGATACTGCGTAGCTACAAATACAAATCGAAATAAACTTCTTTAATATTAACTCTCTAAATGAACTACATAGGAGTTAAGTCTTAAATGAAAATTTGCTGTTTTGGCAGCATTTGGCTAAAAACAAATGCTTGCCCAAATAACTTTGGGGTTAAGACAATTAGCAACCATTATTAAAATTAAGTAAAAAAAAAAATAATGTTCATATTTTGTTAAACATTAGTAACAAGTAACTTAAGTATCCTCTTACAAAATGTATTGCAGAAAGCAACATGTATACACTAATGTCTATTGTCCTACTAATATATAAATTTTGAATTAATGTCAAATGACATCTTTGGAAGCCTGTTTAAAGGTCTAGCTCCACCACACTGTAATGCACTATCCCAACAGAAAAGGACACAACTGAGAAAGTGCATACACTCTCCTCATAACTGCAAGACATGTGAACAATTAAAACAATAAGGCAAAACAAATTTATTCTTACATCTAATTCCAAGCAGCAGGGAGAGGTTGGGATCTCTGCCTTGAGATCTTTGATTTAGAATGTTGCAGAGTGACTGCAGCTCACGCAGGCAGGAGGACATCTCACTATGCAGTTTCCTGGTTAGTTGTGCCATCTCTGGGAGCTGTGGTTTAGATTCTGAATGTCCAATTGTTTCCTGAAGTATGAGATTCTTTTCTATCAGCTCCTGGTTCCGAGCTGAAAGCTGAAATAAATGAGTTGCCAATTATGATACAGAACCCTGATATTCCAATCACAAAACATTTAGAGAAAATTAATGAAACCCAAAATAACCTACTACTAGGATTCATTAGTATGACACACAAAATTATATCACATTAAAACTGTAAATAACCTAGAGTCCTCAATCATAAAAATCATCGGAAATTCATGCCCAAGAAACCACAACAGTTTTGGGATAGACAAACTGACTAAGTAATGATAAACGTACACAGATGAAGGAATTAAACATGTTTTTGTATCTGAACACAGATTCTGGAAGTTGTGGAGCAGTTTTTATAGAATTCAATTGTAGTCATAACCCACTCAACCGATGTGGACTCTCAGCCTTTTTACCATAAAGACCATTCACAATTAAACTGAATGGAAAATCCTGAAGAAAAATAAAAGCCCATTTCTTTATAACCCAAAATAAAAGGGCCCTAGATAATACTTTTAAGATAAAGAACACAATATCTACTCAATATAGTAAACTTTATACAGAGGAGGCAGCAAACAGGAAACCAAATATTAAGATGTGCAGAAACTTTTGTTAATCAAACAGTTCTTTAAGGTGTCATTCGCATATACAACATACAAGCTACCGGATCCCAACAACTGTCTCATTTATTGCAAAATTCAGTGAAAGAATTTAAATATGCTTCCAAAAATATCTGATAATAGTAATTCAGGGACTGAAGTAACCACGTGTCAGTGGTTAAATGAAGGAGGTACCTTTTAGTTATAATTGTACTCCTATTTTTTAGTCTAGATTACAAAGACAAACCAAGTCATACTGTTTACAGAATTCCTATTTACACCATATCTAAAAGAGCACACAGGAGAGAGAAAAATTCCAATCTTGCACTAGCAACAAAGAAATTCTGCATCTTAAGAAGCATATGTATAAAACTGTTGGGACATGAAGCATTTTTATTTCTGTCAGGTATCTAATCTTTTGAAAATATCATGCATTGCAACGAACAGATTCATATTGCCCTTCAGTAAGATCTTTCAAGGAGACATTTTACAAAATATTTTAACTTGTGGCAGACTTAAAAGCATCAGAAAAACTTCCTTCCATACCACCCAACAAAACCAAAAACACTATCGGACATGTAATGACTGAAACATAAAATGGTTTGCAAAAAGACTTAAATTCACTTAAGCATTCAAAGGAAACTTCACAGAAGAGTGTAATTTCTAAAGTCATTTCAAAATGTTGCCTTTTGTTTCTAGGTATGTGTCCCTCAAATATAATTCTGCTCTAAGCCTTTGGTGGCAATGCATTGCATAATGCAATTTCCTTTATATAAAAAAAAAAGCATGCCTTGTCAGCTCGAGTCTGAGGCTCATTCAGGGAAAAAGTTAAATTTAAAAACCATAGGGTTTTTTTTTTTTTGTATCAAAACACCTCATGTCCTCCACCAACATGCATTACTGATAAGGTTAGCAGGTACTCGGCATAATAAAGTACAATTAAAACATTCAATAGTGTTTACATGATGGCAACACTTACCTCTCTCATAGCAAAACGGAGCTGCTGTATATTATTCTCCTTCATCATAATTTCCTCTCTTAAAGCATTACTTGTTCCTTCTTCATTAGCTAATTGGTCCTCTAACATCTTCAGAAGTTAAGCAGGGGAAATTAAAAAAAAAAAAAAAGTTAATGTGCTTAGATACCACAGCACAAACATTTCTATAAAATGCTTCCCTAATATTAGACATGACTGTTGCTTAGAACTGCCATCATCTAAACAGCAAAACCAGACTGCAAATAGTAATTCCAAAATATAATGGAAGGAAAAGTCAATTCATTGGTCACCCCATACAGGTGGAATTTCTTCTCTGCATTCCACATTATCAGGATAAGCTTCCAAGTGAGCAAAAAAAATAAACAGTGATATGGGAAAATAAGTATTTAATTGTAAAGTGAACACACAGTTCATGACAAACATATCATAGAATTTGCACCTGCCCATACCTTTGCAAACAGCAGCTAAAACAATCCTTTTACATGAATTTCAGAGACCTCACAAGAGAATGACCAAACTATTACGTCTCCAGTATTTATCTAGCAAACTGGATGTTTCTCATGAAAATAGTTCAAGTGCTTCTTTGTGTTCCATTTTTTAAATATAAAATGGCATTGGTACTTTCTAATCAAACAATTACTATATTGTAATATCTCTCTCTCTCTATTATATATATCTCACAAGAGAGTACATGTGCATTAATCCTTGTCCTACCATGACATACAGAATAATTCTAAAAACAATTGTAAGCACATTTTTCAGGGTTTCAGTTACTTAAATCATAAAATAAAACTTATGTTTTATGTATGACATAGCTCAAACAATGCAACTAATACAATAATGTCCAAACAAAGCAGATTTTACCCTTATTTTCGATATAACCTGCTCCATTTTCTTCTGCTGCTTTTCTATCATCTATTGTTAAAAAAAAAAAAGTTAATTAATTGAACTTTTTAAATTCAGATTTGTTCTGTAGCAGATAGCAAGAAATAAAGATAACTGCACATCAGAAAATAATTTCAGAATGGTTTAATTACACATTTAAAACAGTAATCCAAAAGTCACTTGCAGGAAACATGCAGTCAGTCTCATTATGGACAATGCGATCAAATGAATGGACATAAATTGGATACATTGTGTACATCTTGACAAAACCTTTCAGAATATTAATCTGAATAAGGTAGCAAAGCATGTTGTAACTGAAAGTATACATACAAGACAACAACTTCCCTTTATTTAAAGGAAATGCATGGAATATAACGCAACTGTGTTTAGTCTCAATTACAGTGGACAACTTGAAAAGGCTCTAGATTTTAAGACGCAATTATTGTATTTCAGTTTCTACCTTGGATTCACTGTGCAACCCGGAGAAATTCGCTTACCTCTCCTGTACTCCAGCAGTAGTATATATATATTATATACACACACACACACACACACACACACACGTACTGTACTTGTAAAGCATTCAAAGTTACTGTTAATTGTTGAACGTGCTAAATAAAACAATTTATGGGGTTATTTTCAGTCAAAAATAAATGACTTTGCCACAAAGGAGGCAACAAACGTACTTTACACAAAAATAAACTCCCCTAATACTACTTGCACCAGAAGGTGGATGTATACCTTTTTAGCCCGTTCGAGTTCTTCTTTGAAAGAATGGTTTTCATGTTTTAGCTTATCCAAGTCAGTCAAGGGCAAATTAGCAGCATCCTCCAAGCACTGCTTCACCTTATCTTGTAAACTAAAAATAAAATTATACAATTTAAATACAAACACACAACCCCAGGTAAGATCTTCATAGAACTTTGCTGCCCAGCAGTGTTTACCTGTGCACAGTTGTTAGAAGTTCACTTTCCTTTTCTTTTAATGTTTCTAGCTGGGATTCCTTTTCTCTACACTTGGTACGAGCCTCTAACAATTTAGTCTCCAGATCAGATACTGTATCTTGCAACAAGCTGCATCTATGTTCCAGATCTTTAAGCTTAAAAGAAATAATCACTTATTAGACATTTTTTAAAATAGCATCTAATTAAACTGAAATGCAGCTTAAAGAGAAACTGGGAGTTTAGAGATTAACTATAGCTTCAAATTTTACCTCACTACTTTGTTTCTTGTAGTCCTCCAGAGTTGGCAGGTCTGCCAGGTACCTTTCAAGAGTCTCAATTCTCTGCTGCTTCTCCCGGTTTTGTTCAGATTCTTTTTGGCACTTTTTCTTCAATCCATTGATGTGCTTATCTCTTCCCCGAATCTGGAAAATAAAAAAAATTTACTATAAAACAGTTAACAATAGCAATAAGTATTTGCAAATTAAAAGACCTCTAAATAGCTTTTACTTTATAAGGATTTATAAAAAAAAAAAAAAAAAAAAAAAAAAAAAAAAAAAAAAAAAAAAAAAAAAAAAACCACCACACCACACGAACACACTGTACATACAGCTCCCAGTAATTTTACCCACATTCACATATATCTGAACATAGTTTGCCCAGTTATGCTTTTTTTGAATACAAGAACCCGTCTTGACTACAAATCTATTTATTCCTAAAAATATTTACCCAATCAGAAACTTTAGTCTGTTTTATTCATACTAAAAAAATAAGCAGCATCTGGACAACCAAAATCAATCATTAAACCAGTAAAACCTGTTTTTGAAAATAGACAATAAAATGGCAATAGGGTCAGACAATGGGCCCAAGGATTTCATCCCGATACCGAATGGCAGTCAAAGTGCCGTTGTCTAGCCTGTAGAGGGGTCTGTGCGTCCCTTCATGGATATGCCTCCCCAGACCATCACTGACCCACCACCAAACCAGTCACGCTGAACGACGTTACAGGCAGCATAACATTTTCCACGGCTTCTCCAGACCTTTCACATCTGTCACATGTGCTCAGGGTGAACCTGCTCTTATCTGTGAAAACCACAGGGCGCCAGTGGTGGACCTGCCAATTCTGGTATTCTATGGCAAATGCCAATCGAGCTCCACGGTGCTGGGCATTGAGCACAGGGCCCACTAGAGGATGTTGGGCCCTCATGAAGTTTCTGATGGATTTGTCAGATACATTCACACCAGTAGCCTGCTGGAAGTCATTTTGTAGGGCCCTGGCAGTGCTCATCCTGTTCCTCCTTGCCCAGAGGAGCAAATACCAGTCCTGTTGATGGGTTAAGGACCTTCTACGGCACTGTCCAGCTCTCCTAGAGTACCTGCCTGTCTCCTGGAAACTCCTCCATGCCCTTGCGACTGTGCTGAGAGACATAGCAAACCTTCTGGCAATGGCACATATTGATGTGACATCCTGGAGATAGGGTCCAGGTATTGCCTCATGCTACATGTAGTGACACCGACTGCAGCCAAATGCAAAACTAGTGAAAATCCAGTCAGAAAGGATGAAGAGGGAAAAAATTTCCAGTGGCCTCCACTTGTTAAACCATTCTTGTTTTGGGGTCACCTCATTGTTGCCCATCTAGTGCACCTGTTAATTTCATTAACACCAAAGCTGCTGAAACTGATTAACAACCCACTCTGCTACTTAACCGAGCAGATCAATATCCCAGAAGTTTAAATGACTTGATGCTATACTTGGTTTAACACAATACATTAGTTTCCAGAATGCAAGTGAAATGTGTGCAAGCACTTCTCACCAGTGAAATGATGTGAATAACCACCACTAGCCTTAAACAGTGAAAGTAAGGTTGCAAAATGTTAATTTTCTATAACACTATATTTATAACTAACAAGTTTAATACTTGAATTCCCAGTATTTTTTTTTTCAAAAAAAATTTTAAAAGTAAATGTGGCCATAGAACAAAAGTGTTAGCTTTCCTTTAATAAAATAATGCATTGGACCTTGAATTTACAGCCCATAAATTAGAATTCGTATTAAAGTTTCCAAATTTCCTTTTACAATTGTTACTTGTAATCAGTAATATGCAGTGTACAAATTTTATTTAAAGTTCACTACATGTATTTCTGCATTTGGGTTCGGGGGATTGTTGGGGTTGACAATTTTTTCCATTTTCATGCATTAAATCATTGCCTTAACTGACTTCTTGCCAATTAAGATCAATTTAAAAAAAAAAAAAAAAAAAAATTCCAAACAATATGCATATCTAAAGGATAACTACCGATATATTTGTTGAAAATGTATATGTAGGACAGTAGAAAACACTGGATACAAACATACCTACAGTTGGGTATTTGATCCTTGACGCTGTGAGGCAGCAATGCTTACCACTGCCCCCTTAGAGAGTTACACAAACAATTGGGAATCATAGGTCTTGTGATAGGTTCATAGTATCTCGTCTCCTTGATGCCATTTACTGGTGCAGAGTAGATTAAGTGTGCATGTGCACATGAGCATATAAAATAAAATTTTTTGGTTCATCAATGCCATTTAATATGTTGAAAAGCCCACAGAAATAAAAAGCTAGCATATACACCAAGTTATGCTGATGCTGCAGGCAATAAGTAAGAGTGTTACAAGTTAAGAGTGTCATATTCCACTAAATGTGGCACAATTAGTTATATATGTACTAAATGTATGCAATTTAGGGCATAGGTGACTTAATACTGTTGAAATATTTTCCAAAAATGTAACAAAAAAAAAAAAAAAAAAGTCAGATAAGAGCAGGGTTTCAGGTTAAAACAAAAAGTTATATACAGCACAAATACAAGTAATGACAGGTTTCTGATTAGCTGCTGTCACGAACTCACACACCATCATAAAAATCAGCAGCTGTGGTTACATATACCAGATGTTCCTCCTACCCTCTACAACTGTGAAAAGCAGTAGGGGTGAAGGGAATTACTGGATTCCAGTGACATTGACAAAAATGTTAAACCTAATATCTAATTCACTCCTTACATGCAAAGATTCAAACGCATACCACTGTATTATACTAAAGAAAAAGGATGAAACTTGTGCACTTAATATTGGTTCCCCAAGACCAGAAAGTAGAAAAGCAGGTTTAAAAAAAAAAAAACACTCCACACAGACATACCCGGTCCTCCTGTTTCTTCATTTCTTCTGTATGTTTCTGTGTACATTCCTTAAGAGAACCATTTAACCTTCGAACCTCTGCCTCAGCAGAAGCCAACTTCTGTTCCGTTTCAGATCTCTCCTTGTTAAAGCAATCTATCCTCTCAGCAAACTGAGCTCTTAAGAAAGTATTTTCTCTTTGTGCTTCCTAAGTGTAAAAAGTGTTACACAGTAAATATCAGGGTGAGGGCGGAGAAAAATAAATAAAACCACATAATAAAAGTGCATAGGATAAGAATGCCAATAATCTCCCAATGCTACATTTCATTAACATTTTTAACTGAACCATACAATTTAATTCAAAGATGTAAATTTCTTATTTTGAATATTTTTGATTTGAAATAATAAAACTTTATAAACAAAACACTACAATGATGCACAGGTCATAGCTAGGAATGTCATGCTGAAACTAAGCACCAAACAAATGAACTCAGCTGTGAATATTTTGTGACTCATAACAAAGTCAACCTCACAGGAGCTCTAGGGTACTTATAGTTTACTTCCTAGACCTTTCCATTCCAAGATCATTTGCTACAAGCATTCTTGAAAACACACAATGGAGTAGTAACACATTTGAATTATTTTATTACTTAGTTGTGGTGCACTCCACATTACTGTAATATTAGATTTTCAGCCCAAGAAGAAAATTGTAAAACCGTAAAATGGTTTAAAATTCTCAAAAATATGATACAACTCTTTGTAAATATCTATCTTTAGGAGTCCTATCCAGGGGAAACTTCAAGGACTGATGATGCAACAAAAGGCTCATATTCGGAAGCCCTAGTAAAGAGTTGTATGCCAATAATATCCAGATAAATGGAACCTCCGACAGATTTATACAGACTTTGACAGTAAGTGAATTATGAGTTAGTGGTCTTCTGGGGGATACAGATCTCTCAATTTACTGACGAGAACAAGGTTTATGCAAAATGTCTGAAATGATCCAAGAGAAGAAAGAACATTGATTGTTAATGGCTACACTAGCATCAAATTTCAGGATGAGCAATTTTACAAACAAGAACTCTGACACCAAATCTAAACTGGTTGTTAAAATTCTCTAATACAACTAAAACTAGAGTGCCAGCTGAAGCACACAGGACAATACATGTGATATGGAAAGACCCAGCTGTATTAAGAACAGTATCAATACCACTGCTATTAGACCTGTAGCCTTTTTTTTTTTTTTTTTTAAATCTTATTTATTAATTTTATTGTAATCATGCCATACAAATAGATCAATTTATAACAAAAAAAAAAAAATTGAAGACAAATTAAACCCCACCCCTGAGAAGGAGAGCTTTGCCAAAGGAGAATTGCTTAGGGCTTTTTAATAAGGCAACAATAAACAAAAGAAAGGAAGAAATATATATAGGTAAATAAAAAATGGAGAAGGGAAATAAATGCAGTAATAGTTATTTCTCTTATTCTAAAATAATATTGATTAGATCCTGCCAGGTTTTGAAAAAATTCTGTACAGATCCTCTAACTGAGAATTTGATTTTTTTCCAATTTCAAATAATATAAAACATCGGTTTCCCACTGACTTATCAGAGGAGAGTTAGGATTCTTCCAATTTCACAAAATAAGTCTGCATGCCAAAAGTGTAGTGAATGCAATCACCGTTTGCTTGTCCTTCTCCGATTCAAATCCATCTGGAAGAACACCGAACACAGCTGTTAATGGGTTAGGAGGGATTGTGACCCCAAGGTTGTCTGAAAGGCACTTAAAAATTTTGGTCCAAAATGTTAGTTTGGTGCAGGCCCAAAACATGTGACCCAGTGAGGCAGGAGCTTGGTTGCAGCGTTCACAGGTTGGATCTTGCCCTGGAAACATTTTTGACAGTTTTAAGCGAGACAGATGGGCTCAATATACAATTTTTAGTTGAATAATTCTATGCTTTGCGCATATGGAGCTCAAGTGAATTCTCTGCTTTGCTACCTTCCACTCCTTTTCTGATACAGTATATTGATTAAGAGATCTTCTTCCCAATGTCCTCTTGGGTCTTTGAAAGGTAGGGACTCTAATAAGATTTTATATAATGCGGAAATGGTGTTTAGTTCCTCGAAATTGAGCCGTATTTTTTCCAGCATGGTGGAGGTTACGAGGTGAGGAAAATCAGGCAGTTTCTGTTTAACAAAATTTCTAATTTGAAGATAGTGAAAGAAATGAGTAGCTGGGAGGTTGAATTTGGAACGTAATTGTTCAAAAGATGCAAATATGTTGTCTATATAAAGATCTCTGAGCATTTTAATCCCAAAACTTTTCCAGGTATTACAAACTGGATATGTTTGCGAGGGTTGAAAGAGGTGGTTGGTTCTCTTGCACAGGTGCCACGGATAAAAGATTTTCCATCTTAAAATGCTTTCTAAGTTGGTTCCATATTCTGAGTGAGTAAAGCACAATTGGGTTATTAGTATATTTGCGATAACTTGCATTTATTGGAGCGCAGAGCAGGGAGTATAAAGAAGTACTACAGGATTTTACTTCTATTGCGAACCAAGCCTGTGTATGTTCATTTTTTGTGTCTTGTATGTTTGCTGCCCAGTAATAAAACTGAAAATTAGGTAAAGCCATGCCACCTTCTGCCTGAGGTCTTTGTAGGGTTGCTCTTCGGATACGTGGGTATTTTGAGTTCCAAATGAATGAGGTTATTGTTGAATCTAATTGCTTAAAAAATGATTTATTGATATATATTTGAATGTTTTGAAATAAAAAAAGAAGTTTAGGAAGGATATTCATCTTAATGTTAATTCTTCTGGCTAGAGCGAGATGAAGGGTTAACCATCTATGCAAGTCTTGCTTAATTTTTTCCATATAGACGGCAAATTTTGTTGATAAAGAGCTTTATGTTTACTTGTGATATTTACCCCTAGGTATTTAAACTGATCTGCTATGGTAAAAGGTAGGGTGTCCAATCTAATATTATATGCTTGTGAATTCACTGGAAAGAGTATACTTTTATTCAGATTAATTCTAAGACCAGATATCTTTTGAAATTTTGTGAGTGCTGTTAAAACTGCAGGCACAGTGTTTTCTGGGTCTGATATATATAAAACCATATCTGCATATAGAGAAATTCTGTTCCAGTCCTTCTCTGATAATCCCGTTTATCTGATAACAATTTCAACAGTGAACCGCCAGTGGTTCAATGGCGATTGCAAACAGCAGTGGTGACAAGGGACATCCTTGTCTGGTACCACGTTCTAGCTTAAAGTAGTCTGAACAAATGTTAATACAAACTGAAGCTTCTGGATTGGTATACAGTAGTTTAATCCATGCACAAATATTCGGGCCAAACCCAAATTTCTCCAATGCAGTGAAAAGGTAGTTCCATTCAATCATATCAAATGCTTTTTCTGCGTCTAATGATAGTAATATCTCTGGGGTGTTTAATGTTATATATTCACCAGCAAAATCAAACAAGCGTCGGGGTTTGGAAGGTAGGCGTCTGCCTTTAATAAACCCAGTTTGACCCTGTGATATTACAGAGGGCAGCACTTTCTCCATCCTTCTAGCTAGAATTGTTGAGAGTATCTTAACATCATTATTCAGGAGTGAAATTGGTCTGTATGATGCACATTGTAACAAGTCCTTACTTTGTTTAGGAAAGACGGTGATTAATGCTTGACGAAATGCTTGAAGTAGTATTTGGTGGTCTCTAGCTTCTGTAAATGTTGCCAATAAAGAGGGGAGCTAGCCCAGTGGAGAATTTCTTATAAAATTCTACGGGGTAACCATCAGGGCCTGATGATTTCCCGCTTTGAAGTGACTTTATAGCATCTAGTAATTCTGTTAGCGTCAGAGGTTTATCCAGTTCCTCAGCACTTAAAAGCATCTATTTGCTGTGTCTGTAATGTATCCAGAAATGCATTAGATTGTATGTTGTCTTCTTTGAACTCAGTAGAATAAGGATTTATAATAATCTCTAAATGCGTGCATTATATTTTTATGGTCAATGATTTCTTCTCCATTCGTGTTGGTGATTACTGGTATTGCATTGCGAACTTCTTGTTTGTGAATTTGTTGAGCTAAAAGCTTATTAGCTTTTTGTCCGTGTAACACTAAGCACTTAACACTACAAGTCTTTTCCTAGCATGGAAAATATTTTATGTCATTATCCAAGCAAGTTTTTCCAATAGCAATAAGATGGCGTTTTGTATTCCAGTAAGCAGAAAACTAGTTTAAGAAAAGCTGTCAGAATACAAAGAGTAAAATGTATTATAGGTGGTTAGGGTGAGATTGGACTAGTTCCAACCCA